>NC_048408.1:13804734-13819734 GCF_013103735.1 Etheostoma cragini
ATTACATTTTCTATTTTTTACGTGGCCTCCTGCTCCAGTTTGTTCTGGAAACTTACCTGGTTCCAAAATCACTACAATATAATACGTTTACTGAAGGCCAGGTTGATAGTTATATATAGTTCAAAGGAGACAACAGTTTGCAGAAGTCTGTTTGTATGTGCTTTGTGTATAAAACTGTAACAAGTATGTGTAGATTCTCATCTTTAAAATATCGTTCAGTGAACGGACCACTTACATTTCAAAAATGGACCACTGGAGGGAGCCGTTTTACACTTTACAGAGAGAGTATTGAAGAGTATTGAAGAGCTTTAATTGTGAACGCCCTTTAAAAGAATTTAAATCTTTTCAGAATAATTAAAATAGTGAAAATAGGCCCACTAAACATTAGTGTATCGCAATTCAGTTATTTTTAAGAAAGTAATTTGTTATTGTAAATCATTGTTCTAATGTCTGGAGGATAAAAAGAAAGTTTATATAATTTATTTTTTCATCTTCTTAGATGCAAACATCATTGTAATTGATATTTAAGGATTTCATAGTGATTTATACTACTTTTACTTTCTGGGCAAGCACTATAATATTACTACACATCTTATGAAAGGAATGCAATATACTTTTTCTCGCATTTTTACACGATTTAACAATTAAATCGTCAGCATCTGTTGCTGCTGTACCTAGTTTTTCTAAGAGCCCTGTAGCTGCTGAACCATGTGGAGTGAACCCAGCTGGCTCAACGGGGACCGTGTGAACTGCTCCCGTTCAGGCGGAGGGTGGCGCACCAAGCCAAAGGATTGTGTCCGGGAGCCTCTGAGGTCATCACGGGTCAGCGCGCAGCGCCTGACAACACACACACACACACACACACACACACACACACACACACACACACGCACACACACACGCACGCACGCACGCACGCACGCACTTGTTTACCACCAGAGATTAAAAATAGACATGTAAACGACCAATTAAGTCACGACAAATTCACTGGGCAGACACACTTGCAATAAAATATTACAGCAGTGGATGAGTTGTGATTGTTAGTTTTTCATGCAGAACCCAAAGCTCTAGGATTTAGGTCCAACCGTGAACCGTATGCAACAAACGTGTGCATTAGTAGCCTACTGTAGACGTTTCGTAAATATCACACACATTGAGGACAAGTGATCTGCTATCTTCAGTTTCATGTTCACATCTCTGCTCTCAACTGATTGTTTTCAGTTAATTTGAACTTTTAACGGATGTGAATATTTTCTGGCTCTGGGCTGCATTATAAATTACCAGTGGTACATTAGACTGGCTGCTGTGTAGCATAGACCTACAAAATAAACACAGTTAGTGACATCACGCACTAATAGGACCAGTCTACCTGAATGTGCAGCCAGAGAGTGATAAATGCGTCAAAGATGCTAAAACTAAAAATAAATGTGATTCATATCCCGGTTTTATTCAGCCAGTTGCATCAGATCTATCTACAGAGAGGAAAAACATGATGCGTATGCCCACATTATTTTTTACATGGTCTCATATCAGTGACGCCTACTCCTTAAAGCTAGTGTTAAATCTTAATGTTAACTGGGTTGTTTTTGTGTGTAGCTATACAGCAGTGACTCATTGTGTAACTAAATATTATACTACATACTGTACATTACTGCGTATGAGGGCTAATTAGACCAATGCTATCAAGACATAATTAAAAATCTATAAAGAATGAATACTAATTTGCCCTACACATTGCACCAATCCTCTCAGTCAAATTCAAGCAGTAATGTATATAATATATGTATAATATATTTTATCGCATACTTTATGTGGGCTTTATATATAATTAATAATATTTCTCATGAAACAACTACTCCCAAACTACAAGTAGTTTTAAAAAAAGCAACAATGGCACCATTTCATAACGGTTGCCAAAAGATGAATATAAAAATAGAATGTAAAAATGTGGATAGGTAGTGGCTTAAGAAATATAAATACATCAAAGGGTATTTATAAAATCCGATATTAGTCAGGTCATTTAATGAAAAATTTGAACGAGGAAATACAATTTTCACATTGCAGATGTACATAAAATCCTTACGCATCGTTTGACCTACTGACGCAACTCTTGGCGTTACAAAGTCGCCACAGCAAAAACTTCCAGTATTTTATTCAGTTTAAAAAAGCAAAAGCACACAAGTCCCTCCATGTTTCAAAGGACAAACACATAAAAAGTGTAAAAGTGCACAGTGAAGTAATTGGATTTAATGCCCCCGTCCCGCTCGCTCGCTCGCTTTTCTCTCCATGGTGCTCTGAAAACTCTCCAAACGCTTCAGATGTCTTGTGAGCCTTTCTTTATCAACCTCCGCTGCTTTTTATTCTTCCACATCGCTCACAGGATCAAATATATCCAAGCACGGTAAAAGTTTCGAGATTAAAACGTTCTCAGTGACAATAAAAGAATCGGAGCAAACTGTTTTGGCGCATGAGAGCAGTTTGAATCTGTGAGGAGCGCACACAATAAACCTGTTGTTAACCTTGCTGTGAAAATATGTTTGAAGAAAACAGCCAATTGTTGTATGAAATGTATTCAAGTATAAAATAATGCCCTTTGTTTGGGGGGAAAAACTTCAGCAATGTGAGGGTACAAAAGTCCCCTGTGGCATTTACTAGCACCCTTTGTGCAGTTTGCGCTTTGGCGTCTCCACTTGGCGCATTACCCAGGCCCCTTTAAACGCGATTGTTTCTTTCTTTCTAATGACATTTACCGGATCAAAACATGCTGTTAATTCGATCAGAAAGCTTCACCCTTCATAACAATGGCAGTATAATTTCTCCCAAAGTTTGTTAAGTTGACCGAAATTAGGCAAATGAATAGAGGTCTCCAGGCTACCCATCTTGCAGGTGACGGGGAATAATGCGCGTTCACACCAGCTGCATTCTTCTTTATTTCTCCCTTTCTTTCACAGCATTATTAAAATTTAGGCCAATGAAACTATTCATTCGACTGAATAGACATTTTCTTATAGGATAATAGGATACAAATTGAGCCTCTCCAAAGAGTCTCCAGTGGTGGGTAACCCTCGTGTGCCAGAGGCTGCTGGAGACGCTGGCCCTGACGCAGACGAGGCTCGTGTGCCAGGGCTAATCACACACCTGCCGAGGAGTCCAACAAAATAAAGAATGTAAACAAAAAGCTTGCCATCTCTCATAAAAGATGGACGTGTCACCAACTCGTGTGAGAAACGCCGAGAACAAACGGGGGGACTCCGTCTCCAAAAGATCTCCCCTGAACTTGGCGGAACAGCCTATTAAAGGCTTACTTAATTACTCTAATGACACTGGACAGGCCTTAAAACTCGGACCGGGGTTGGATGAGAGTTAAGATCGCTTGCTGGGATTTGTAAACAGGCAATCGTGTGAGAAACGCGAGTTGGAAGAAAGAGGGTCTCTTTTCTCGCCGGCTTTGTTTTCAGTGCGCACAGTGCGCCCCGCCGGATCAGGCGATCCCAACGCTCACTTCTTATTTCCCGCCTGGGTTGTTACTATGCAAATAATATTCCAAAAGTAATCACGTGTCTTTTGAACAGCCACGTGGATTAACAAAGCAGGTTTGCCCCCCTGCTAGCCCATGGCTTTAGATTTTTACTATTTCTTTTACTGATCCTAAATGCACACATTTACCAAATGCATGGCTCTAATCCCATGGAATAATTTACACCATGAATGCCAGAGTCCCTTGGATGATCCCTTTATAAGGACCAGCTCTTTCCTCAACCTTCAGTCTGCTTCATCTACTGCCAGAGCATCTCGTCTCTTCCATTTCCCGCTGCACTGATTTTTGAAGAAGTTAGTCTCCTCGATGGCATCTAAAATGAAAGACAGGAAGGTACGCGCTCCATGTGCGTTCTGCATTCTAAGGACTGAACCATTTTGGCAACGCTGCATTTTTAACACGTTTGAGTCACTTAATGGGATTTTCTATTTTAGTATTTACATCTAATATGGTTCGACTACAACTTGGAGTAATTTTCATGCTAGTGGAGGGGAAATCTAATGTCCACCAACTCTGTGGCGCGCGTTACTGGATAACCATGGCGCGCTACAGGTCTAAATAGCCTATCTTACACTTACGGAATATTTGCCAGTTTTAACGTAATTAATCGGGCTACAAAAACTAGCACTATTCTAAATTTGCTAAAATTTCAAACATTTCCAATAAGGCGTCGGAGTTATACAATACTCAGAGCGCAGATGTCTGCCGCGCGTTTTGGAGCAGCGGCGCGCGGCGCGCAAAACTCCGGGATTTATAGATGTCATCATCAAGATTCCAAAATATTTTGAAGCTGCATTTGGTTTTATTTATACCTTTCTGGCTGTTTTATGTTTGTATTTCTGACTAACACAATAGCGTTGAATGAGGTGTTTATATTAACTTTGTGTGCTAATGTTTTCTCTCTTCTTGTTTTCGCAGAGAACTCCCATCTCTCACAAAGTCATTGAGAAGCGAAGAAGGGACCGCATTAATCGCTGCCTTAACGAATTAGGAAAAACTGTACCAATGGCTCTGGCAAAACAGGTATTTTAAAGTGTAATGTTACATCTGTGTTGAACATGTCCTATTTATTCTACAGTATTGGTAATTTAGCATGAGCAGGTTTATCAGACAATGTTCATCAAATACTTTGGCCGTGCCATTTGGAGTAAAACATTTTCTAATATTGGATTTTTTTGGTTGATATTTTGGTAGAACTCTGGGAAACTGGAGAAAGCTGAAATCTTGGAAATGACAGTTCAGTACCTGCGAGCACTCCACTCAGCAGATTTCCCCCGTGGGAGAGAAAAAGGTGAGTCAGCTTTTTAAAGAGCTCCGACTTTACGCATCTCAACCCCATATGTCTGTTAATAGACACAGTGATAATTTCTACAATTCTGATTCGGTAAAAACTCTGAGTTATTTGTGTAGTCATGTCATTTTTTGTTTAACTAGACTTATATGTATACATGTTGTTGCGAACCCAGCTTTACGCACAAAAATTACGTTGCGTCAGTCAGACTTGTTATTCATTTAGTATCTGCAGGGCTGTAATCGCTGTTTACCATGATTCATTCCAGGTGAGCTTCTGGCTGAGTTTGCAAACTACTTCCACTACGGATACCACGAGTGTATGAAAAACCTGGTGCATTACTTGACCACAGAGGACCGGGCTGAAACAAAAGACATTAAGTACGCACGGATCCTCGCCTTCTTACAGTCTAAATCCCGTGTGGTCACCGAGCCTCTGTTCGGCTCCGTCGCCTCGATGCCAGAACCGTCTGACTACCTCAGCCAGCTGCACGCCTCTCCGGAGCACCAAAGCCACAGTCCGTCTGACTCCGTATACCAGCAGAGTCCACCGGGACACTTCTCCTGGCACAGCTCTACCCGCAGCCCGGGCATCTCGTACCCAACAGTGCCGCTCTCTGCGCACACACAGCAGCACGGTGGATACTTGTCACCGGTGCAGGGACTCGATCATCACTATTTCAACTTTATCGGTCACACGCACGCAAACACGTTTAGTTTACACAGTGCGCAACATGCCATGTAAATAGTTTTTCTATGTTTTGTTTTTATTTATATATTTGTGAATGACGGAAATAGATATTGTACATGTTGTGAATAAATTCCTCTGACTAAAACTCAATTTGTTTTGGGATCATTTACACTCAGTTTTAGGTGCGCATAGGTGACGCTCTGTGCGTAAATCTATTTGATCTCCAAAATTACAATCCTGTTACCTTCCGGTTGGCATGAAGAGCAAATAAAAGCAACACAAACGACTTGAAGAGAGAAATAAAAATATGTCCAAGTGCAACTTTGTGAAATTTTATTTCAAAATGTTATATTTTCAAACTTCAGTGAATTAGTAGTTATTTTGTGATTTTTCCTGACACATTATTGATGAGTAAAAATATAGGCTATGAAGGCTTTCTATGAAGACATTTCTAAAGTAAAAGATCTGTTTGGAGTCATTGTTCATAGTAAATGAATCAGACTCAACCTTTAACAAAAGGCTCACTATTTGTACACCAGTTTTCTTCAGTCTGGTCCACAGACCTGCTGATGGGCTGATCTTTTGGTTTAATGGGTGTCACAGAAGGTATTCAGGGTGCAGACATGAGCCAGATTCCCACTAGGCCACCCGCTCCTGATTTAAACAAACAGCAGTTAACAAAGCTATTGACTCACTCAACACTCCCCCTTCCTCAACATTCAAATCTGTATTTGAATGCAAAAAACTAAATGTAACCTTATAAGGAAAAGCAAGTCAATAAAGAGTTTCACACAAGGCCCATATAGTTTCATAATGAAGGAAACCAACGCAACTGTGATGTGTTGACATAAGTTGTTTTCCTTCTGAACTAGCCAAGTTTGATTATTGCTATCTGTTTAGGGAAAGGAGGTTGATTATTCATCATGAGTAAAGAGGGATGTTATTGCGCTTCTTTTTTATTTTTATCTTTCATGTAAAATGTGTTCTTCATTCATTGAGAGCTGCATCACATTGCCCTGAACAATTTTATTAACAAGAAAGAAATCTGTGAGATTTTTTTTTTTAAGATTACTTTTTGGGCATTTTAGTCCTTTAATGAAAGGACAGCTGAAGAAGTGAAAGGAGAGAGAGGGGGAATGACATGCAACAAAGGGCCGCAGGTAAGAGTTAAACCCAGGAGTGCTATGCCGAGAAGTGAACCTCTTTATATGGGTGCCAGCTCTACCAACTGAGTTATCCGGGCACCCAACAAAACTGTTTTAACAGTGACTCCTAAGCCATTTAAACTTTTCTCTCTATAAAGGAAAGCCATATTAGTAAAGTTACTGTCAGGGACCTTTGCATTGCCCACAGAATAAGAAATTACTCTGATAAAAAAGAAAATTGTTTTTGCCAAGCTTGTGTCTGCTATGTGGGAGCACAGAGTTTCTATGAATGCATTTAACTGCTTCCAGGTTACTTCTGTCTTTTTTTAAGTAAGTTGTGTTGGAGAAGTTAAAAAAGGGAGCGGGGGGGGGGGGGGGGGGGGGGGGACGACTGCTTGTGTTTTATTTTAACCAAGGAGCCCCATTGTGGTGCATCTGAAAGGGGAACGATCTCTGCGTCTCTTGTGCTTCATCCTTGAGTGATTGCGAAGAAAAATAATCAACACCATGAAATCAAAGTTTCTCTCTGAAAGGGTTACAGAAAACTCTTGTTCTTCCACTTTTCCTTTAAGAAGCAGTCGTCACATGACATATTTACACAAATAACTCAGAATCATTACACATACCTTTCTGTTGTGTCA
Organism: Etheostoma cragini; assembly: GCF_013103735.1. Classification (NCBI taxonomy): domain Eukaryota; kingdom Metazoa; phylum Chordata; class Actinopteri; order Perciformes; family Percidae; genus Etheostoma; species Etheostoma cragini. The sequence continues at coordinate 13,812,040 of NC_048408.1, forward strand.
AAGTAGGCCATGATACCTTACCTTCCTAGATGGCACTAAGCAAGGTGTGCTGTAGGTGCATGTGTATGCTGACACCTATGGACAGATATGATGGACAGAAGAATCGTTTCAGGGTGGATGGGTACAGATGCAAGGATAAGCTCACATTAATCGCCTGAATGGTTGGATAAACCCACATTAACCAGCCCCTGACCAAAAAGACAAGCAACAAGAGACTAAATGAAAGCAATGAAAGACAAGTGTCCACGCAGATGGAAAAGTGACAATACCATAAAAGAGAAAAGGCTTTGAGGAACTACTTGGATCCCTACAGCTCCAATATTGGTTTAAATCCTGACTCTAAATGGGGAAAAAGACTCATGTTCAGCCAGATGAGAAAGATTTAACTTCAGCACATCATATGAATAATAATAAAATGAGCATGGATAAAAAAGGACTATTTATTGTCATGTAAACTGAGCCGCAGTGGTAAAGCTTCACTTTGAGTATGTTTATCTTTCACATTAATATCACATGCTGAACATTAACAAACCACTCTTTAGAAAAACTATTCATCACTGAATCTCAAAGGAAAATGAGATTCCCACTGAAAGTCCATACTTAATTAATGTGAGGAAGACCAGCAAAGTTTCATCACTGTGTGGAAAAAGAGACGATGATGGAAATAAGTCTTCTAATCTGTATCTTAGAAATGTTCATGTAACCTTTTTTTAAACAAATATGTAGTTGTTTTGTTGTGTTGTGTGTTTAATCTTTGTATTTACTTTCATATTTTATGCTCTAGATTTGAGAGGCAACGTATTGTACTTTTTACTTCACAATATGTATGAGTTTATTAGGCAGTTTACCAACAAAACATAGAAAATCAGTCTATAATATGTGATTTTTTTTTTTTACAGATTAATTGACCCAGCAGTATATATAATCATTGATGTTGGCGCCACCTCGACCAACTACATTACAAACTAGTCCTTTAAGGGGTCACACGCCCAATAGGTTAGCTGCTGTCCCACAAAGAGGGACCCGTAAGTGCCCTATAATATATATAAGTGTCTGACAGCTCCTGTTTTGATCTTTGCACCCGTATAAGCACACAAGCCAGGCTTAGACGACTAGCTAAGCTAACAGCAAATGTCTTTTCCTTTACCATGGTGCAATGGGTTTGAGTTGCTCATCCGATAGAAGAAGAAGGGGTACAGTTGAGCTTTGGGATCATAGCCAAAGAACAAGTTCACAAGCTGTGAGAAATCCAACAGTCAGTGATGGTTGGTAATCAAAGTCCTCCAGTGGCATCGGATCTCTGACGGCTCACCTCAGGATGGATGTCTGATCCCCAGCATGAAAAGACAGAGACATAGAGCAGGGGGGGAGGGGGAGCGGGAGACAGAAGAGAGTGAGAGAAACAGAAGCAGTGAGAGATAGAGGGAGTGTTAAGAAAAGGGGGGAAAGGGATGAAGATCATTCCCACAACAAATACCAGTATCTCACAGGGTTTAAAGGGCCTCCTTTCTGTACCCCCCCCCCCCGGCCTTTACCAATAATGCCAAAACTTGGCAGCCAACCCAGAGCACATGAGCAACAGTTTCCCATCAGAGAGAGGCAGCTATCCTACTGCCTTGGCACCAGCAATGTGTGAAGAATGACGGCCACTGTAAGAAGAGAGCAGACATGAATGGAGTCTGTTAGGAGAAAAGAACACAGCACATATCAATGCCTTCTGATTGTCTGGGAGGGAATCTGGTGAGAGCACATCAATGAGCTCACAACGAGTGTAAAAAGTGTCATTTGATATGATGATTCTTTTTTTTTTTAGAAAAGTATGTTTCTAGAGGTGAACACAAAAAATGAATGTAAAATCATAGTGTTCATGGCAAATTTGTTGTTAGGCCCAACATATCAGTTATTAAATCTGACTAAATTGCTTTTTCACTGTTGTCCCTTACCCCTGCCAAAGGATGAGGGCTTCACCTTCTTGCACTTGGCACAACCCTCTAAATGCTCACCAGCAATGGCATCAGATTATGCAAATCCGTGGAGATGTCCTATTCAACACTATCTCCATTTAGAACTGAGATATTTGAGCCAAAAATGAATAGAGTGATAAAAGGAGCAGTGTCTTAAAGCAAGAACAGAAGAAGGGTCGAAGACCTCTCTGATATAAATGAAGACATAATGAATACTGTACATAATATCCCACTGTGGACCATCATTGCAGTCATACCCACGTGTTGCTTGATCTTTGTCTTCTTCTTGTTTTGTTTCATTTTCTCGTGTAGAGCACACAGCCGTCTGTGAACTTAGAAATATGGAGGCAGAGCGACCAGCATGGGAACTGTCCAACAAGCGTGCAACAACACACTATAGAAAAGAGATGAGGAAAAAAAACAACAAACAAAAAGAAACAAACTGAGAGCAAACTCTTTGTTATTCATGGGAAAAAAAGAGCAAGCTTGTTAACTTGCACAATTAAGGCATCATTTGCCAAGAGAAAGTGCAGTTCTTTGTTTTTAGGGGGACAAAAGGTTTAGAGAGCGTGTTTTAGATGTGGTGCTGTGAGTTCCACAAGGGTGGGTTTGGTTATCTGGTGTGCCACAACAAGGGACACTTTTGTCACGAGCACAGACAGTGTGACATCGGAAAGTGCTCGAGATAAATCAGGTAATTTTGCATGGTAGTTAGACAAAGAGTACCATACAGTCCAGTTCCTGTGTGCGTTTATAAAAGGAGTATGTGTAAAGAGGAGGCAAATATAACAATAACACCATGTGAGTAATTTCACAAGACGTCTCCAATAGAGTGGCATACTTTATGATTTAAGGCCTTTTTGTAAAAGACTAATGGCATTAAGTTGGAAAACATCAATAAATTATTCATATTTGTAAGAATATGTTAAATTAAAGAACCCTTAATAAAGATTGTTACCTTATTTTGCATTCCTGCGGAAAGATAATTTGCAGAGATGCCATTTCTAATTTTTTTGCAACATTTTGCTTTTGTGAGGTAGTCAAGGCTCTGACTTCTCTACAGTTCACCAAGCTTCAACCACTGGCCGATATAGGCTTACTGGCCTTTATCAGGGTGATGCCTGCCACACAAGTCATGAATATATACAAACCATATTACAATTAACTTTTTAAAATAGTCATTGCAATGTTTTATCTCAACTCATTGATGGGTTAAGATCTACCTAATTTTTTTAAACACAGTACTACAGTCTTTTCCATTTCTAGATGTTAATGGATAATCATACAAGCCAATCTGCAGTTGATCTTAACCCCTACATTTCCTGTTCTTCTCAAAAAAATCCTGCTGTTTGAGAACTGGTATTAATTTAGTGGACACAAAATAGAAGATAAAAGTTCTTAATGTAACCTTCTTTGGCTTAGACTGCCCAAATAGAAACCAGAAATGTTTCCATGTTTAGGAGCAACAAAATTGACATTGGAACTACTTTTTTACCAAAGAGCCACTATTAAATAAAAATAGTTGACAGCCCAAATCTGTGGATAAGTGGAGATATTCTCACCAGAAAGAGATTACTTTTAAATGTAAGAAATCTCAAATGGTGTAAAAATAACTAAATACATTTTCATTAGTAAAGTTTGATTTTACATTAATTTTTCGGCTATAGTTACTAGTTACTTCACAGATACAATATTTTGATGAGCTTTCAAAGTAGGATGTCTTATTAAAGATTAACCCCACCCAAAATAGTATAACTCTGTTAAATTAGCTTAATTTTGACGAAATTACCTATAACACTTAACATGCTAATATCTGTTATATTAATGCACTAATTATTGTCTTTTACTTTAGTAAAGTAACCAGATAAAAGCAAAACTATCAGCATGGCTGGATACCATCAGAGTAAGTGAAATTGTAATTTGGGTCAACCTGTCCTTTAAATGATGTATAACAAGGGTTTGTTCTGGTATTTTACTAAGACTTTACTAGAAGCAAAGCTTTTCTCTTTGCATCAAAATGGAAATAATTCAATTATCCTGTTGAGTTGTAAAGCGCTCTTGTGCCTGTCATCACCTCACTTCTTATTTCCCAGCATCACACACTTAACTTGCCTCTTTCTCCTCTATTCTGCAAGTAGAGCTCAAGATCTCCAGCAGCACAGGAACTCTTATCTTGGGATTCAATGAGAAGAGACGTCCTTTCAGCTTCAATCACTCTCGTGCTTGTGAGGCTGCATTCACGTGTGAAGGTTTCTATGAGGAAGCTTTTAGGTTGTACTGAAGCTGGTTTATTCCTGCCAGAAATCTTTCTCAAACATAACGCTTCAGTGGCGAACGGAGAATATGGAATCTGACACCGTGAATCAGGAGAACGCAACATGAAGCTCATTGGGAATGTGAAAGGCCGTGTGTGTGATGTGGTCAGACGGTCACATATGAGGCACCTGACAAACTTGACGCCCCAGTCCACTCTTTGCAGGGCCAAAAAGAAAGGGTAAATAAAACCCAGAAGTCCTAATGTGCTCCTTGTGCGCTTGGCTGGACTTATGAGGGGCGAGCATGGTATGTTTGCCCTTTTGTCCGGACGCTCCTCTGTATTTAGCTGTGTTCGGGGCCAGAGTAAGGCCAGCAAGGGGGGACCCCGGGGCGCCACAGGTCACCCTCTGAGGTCACCCTCTGAGGTCACCCTCTGAGTAACCAATCCAGAAAAAGACATAAAGCAGAAATCAGATTGGCAGCCAGTGAGTGTCTCAGACTTCATCTCAATTGACTGCATGTGGTGACAGAATGCTTTTAATTGAAGCTTTTAATTAAAAGAGCTTCTTTTTTTCATGAAAATGAGGATAGAGCAGAACTAAAGAAATCCACACACCAAGAAGAGACACGCGGTTTTCAAAATAAGAAACAATATTGTAAATTGACTGTTTCCTTTTGGCATTACAGTGTTTAAACAGTCTGATTGGTGTTTTTTGTCAGTGGTCATCGCGGTAGTGGGCGAAGCGGTCATACCCTCAGTGACCTCACTGTGACCTTCACAGCAGGGCACCCATGTCCGACACCAAGAACATGATGCAGCACAACACAGGCTATGGATCAACAGCCACATGAGGCAGTAAATCAGTTTGAAAAAGTACAAGTCACTTATCAAATGAGACGGACCGGGCTGCCAGAAAAAACAGAGATTTTGATTGATCGTTTGAAATATATTGTATATTTATACATACATATTTTGTTATCTTCTCATAAGTGTGAGAGTGTTTTATAGTATATACACAACTGTTAAAGGCAGAAATCATAAAAACCAAGCTCTGCTTGTGAGAGTTTGAGTGTGCTGCTAAGACAGTTCGCCATAATTATGAAATATTTTTATTATTTTTTATTATTTGTTATGTCTTTGTTAACTTTATGTTTAGAGCAGTAGAAAGGTAAAAGGACATGAGAAGAGACAGGGTGGATGACATGCAAGAAATGTCCTCACCCGACTCAGACTGGAGACATTGTGATGACAGGGCCAGTCTTAAACCACTAGGCCACCAGGGTGCACTCGTGACTCTGAATTGGGGCTAATTATAAAGAGAGACTTAACTTATCTGACCTGAACCCTGTTTCAATCCCAAAGCACAGTATGTGGATGTCAGAACAGTTTGTTTTTCAAGTTAAATGTTGTGGTGCAATTAACAAAGTTGAACAAGTTGCATATAACTTTCATTAAAATGGCTGAGGAAAAAAAGTTATAATTTATACTACATATACTGTATCTGTTTTGTCTGTGCGGTTTGTCAACATGTATGTGAAAAAAAAAACATTTCAGTAGTTTTAATTTTACTGTGCACAGGGATGCAATGTAATTATCAAATAATGTCTTCTGTGGTTTAATTTTTCTACAACTAAAATTAAATAAAGTTTTTGGTTTCATTTTGGTTGAACTCTTTCAACCAAAATGGACCAACAGCTGATGTTAAAAGTTCATAATAATATGAACCATCATACAAATGAATGCTGTCATACATTTGAATTGTTAATGCTTATTGTTCCCAGTGATCACATTTTTTATAGATAGTGAATAGTGAAGATTATTCATAACCTTGGGAACAGTAGTATAACAAAAATAATCTGTATTTAAAGGTCAGCTTAATAGATTTTTGACCCAATCTCATCCTCTATTAGCAAATTAAATGTTTTAAAACCATTCAGTGAGTCCATGAGATGCAAAAGAAAATTTAATTTTCATAGCGCTTTTTAGGGACTCAAAATCGCTTTATTAAAAGGACTTGAGTTAATATTTATAATTATTATTATTGTCATTATTATTATTATTCATATTATCATTATTGTCATTGTTATTATAGTCGTTTCAATAGGTTTATCTGACATTGCTGCAAAAGGTCACTCCTTCTGACCCCTTCCATCTCCCGTTATGAGCACAGAGCCAACATCCAAACAAAAGAGCATTTTTTATGCCCAACATTAATACCTATTAGGAAAACAAACAAGGGCTTGAGAGTGCATTATTCAGACCTATCTGCGGCACTCAGTGTTGGCAGCTCTGCCCTAACAGCATGCCAACATCGGGGGTTACTCTCAAGCTTCCTGAGGCGGGGCAGGGATCCATTCAAACAACGATCAAACAAACTGCTTCTGTGAATATCTGAACAGATTTTACGTTGTTTGGTATTAAACCTTATTGTAAAAAAAAAAACTCTTCAATGTCACTATTTAGAACAAAAGTATATGATTTATGTACTTTTACCTTGTAAAGACAAAAAAGCAACATTCTGAATAAATTTAAACTATGGGGTAAGCATACATTTTGTAAATAGAGATATTACCATGTCACTATTTGCAGACACTCTCCCTCTGCTCTGTGTAATAAACAGGACATTTAAAGAGGCTCCTATTACATTATAAGTCTCATGCCAAATGCTTGATTTCCCAAACATATTATTGCATCTAAGTGATGCTGCTTTTCCCCACGAAATCTGTATCATCAAATCATCATAAATTAAGAACAAATTCAAATAGTTTGGAGTTACACAATAATGAAATTGCCAAGAAGTTTCCCTTTTCATTCCATTATAGTGTTGGCAAGAAAATGCATAAAGATACATCTATTAAAAACTTTAACAACAAACTTAGGATTCGGTTGTGTATTCTCTGCTAAAATCCAGAGGTAGACTGCTAAATGGGAGGATTAAAAACTGCCACAGAACAAGTCAGCATTTGTGAGGAGAAGACACCCACAGATAACTTTCTGAATGGCCGCTAATGCTTCTCCTTTTCTCTCCCCATCATAAGATAGTAGAAAAGAGAAAAAGGACTAACAAGATGCACATTTTACATTGAAAACTGTTATTGTTCCCCTCCTAATCTGGCCCACCATCTGAGAGGAGGGCTGCGCTAAAGAGTGAGGGGCTTTAATGGGAGGACGAGAGCCAACTCAGGGACAGGGGAGGAGAAGGGAAGAGAAAGAGGGGAGGCAGGGGGTTGGTCTTTGGCTTTTAGGAGGGGATCAGTTGGGAAGTGTAGAATGGATGTTTCTTTTTCTTTATGGGGGGAACTTTGTATTTGACTGTTGTTTGTATCTGTCTTTCAGGGGCCTGATCCCCGTGGGCCTGGACAGAGAGATGCTTCTATATGTGTTAGCATGTGTGGAGTAGTGAGTATGTGTGTGTGTGTGTGTGTGTGTGTGTGTGTGTGTGTGAGAGGCAGCGAGAGACTGATGGTGGGATCT
>NC_048408.1:13824734-13855852 GCF_013103735.1 Etheostoma cragini
ACAATGTACAACATGGCATTCTTGTTGCAAGTTACAACTTATAAATCCTAAATAAAATAAGCCATTTTGAAAAGTGGTTACCAATAGCAACAGCACATAGTTTTAACCACCCACCTACAACATAACATATTACAATATAGTTGTAAGCAGATGTAAGAACATTTTTAAAGTGCATAAAGTGCATGTAAAGCATCAATAACTAGTGTATAAACAGATAAGGAATGCCTGATAACATGATGTAGTAACATATGAATTTGTACACGTTTTAAACCCACCTGTGACAGATTTATGTAGCCAGTTAATAAATGTTTTACAACACATTGTAAATATGTGTGATCTAATGTCATGATATACTGTATGATTACATCCTTTTTGTGTTATCAAGTACTAATGAACTGTCTGTACACAAGTTATGAGTTCTTCATATGAGTTAAAATTGTTGACTTAAATAAACACATCTCTGCTTTAAGCTACATAATAGTGTTATAAACCATACATTGGGTGTTTATACACTGCTTGTTAAATTCCTGAAGTATACATTGTACTGCCAAAACATAGATAATGCCAGTGAGTTTGCATTACAGTAGAGTTTATTTGCAGGGTCTGTATTGATTAATTAGTTTGCATTTTCACTATATGATGTATGCAACGTATGTATATGTATACTATAATGTGGTATTGTGTGTGTGCTGTGTTGTTGATGAGGGTTGCTGCATCCCAAACTGCCATGATGATGGGGTACTGAACATTTCCGTTGTTGACCAGTGAAAGCTTGTGCAGCAGCTGTACAAACCTAAGCTTAAGTCCTGAGTCCGAGCTTCACTCTGGGAGGGGGAGGAAGAAAAGAGGGAGGCGAAACACGGGTGTGGTGGAGGTGGAGGGGTGTTTAACTGATGGCCATAGAGAGGCGTAAGAGTCGGAGCAGAGGGTGGTCATCCGGCCCGGTCACTTAACCAAGGCCTAGCGTGCCCTGAGCAGCCGCCGCTCATTGACCCGCTGACAGGAGCTCTGGACATCGAGGAGCTTCGCCCCACACAGGAAGGTCACAGGGTCAATCAGTCCTCTATCTGCCATCAAATCAGGACTGGACCCAAAAGCTGTGACTTATCCCCTAATCAAAGGGTCAGTGATGTATTGTCAGGCACACAAACACAACAAAACACACACACACACACAGACACAGACAAAACAAATTGATTTATCAAAGGTGTTAAGGCTTTTTTAGACTAATCTAGTTTCAAGGTTTTCAGACCATCTTAAACTGTGTTTCAACAGAGAGAAGACAAGTATGAAGATATTACATTTCTCTGAATGTGTGTGACATTTGGATGTCACACACATTAGATGTTTAGGTGTTTTTGAAATAATTAATTGACAGAGGGTGTTAATGTGAAGGAGAGAATAGAATAGAAATGTGATGCTAAAGTTTCCACTCAACCTTGGTGAAGAACAAATCACAAGAAATCCCACTCTGGGTTAATAACCATTTTATCATTTACTATCTAATACTAATAATATTAAACTTATTTGTTGTACCTAACTTGTACAAGGGAAACAATAATCTGGGTCTGCAACTAACAATTATTTTAATTAGTGATTAGGTCTTTCTTTAAATTAATTATTCAATGAATAGATCATTAAAATACCCTTCACACACCAAAAAGGGGCATCTTCGAATTTCCTTGGGGAACTGAAGTCTCTGATGATCAATAATTGACTAATTTTTTATTCTGCAAATAAACACTGAATATAAATGGAATGGCTTACATCTTGCTTTCTAACCAGTGGTTATGTTACTTGAAATAAGATACTTTCAGGTTGCACTTTAAAAGTCCCTTATATGTATCACATAATGTCTGTTATATAAAACTGCAACATAATTTACCATTTCTAGAGCCTTCCTGTGTATAATTGGGTGAAGTCATCCTTTTTTCACATTGTTTAAGGGTTTTTACTCTGAACACAAGAGGAACATAAAAGATGTGCTCTCCAAAAGGAAGAACAACCTCTCTACAACATAATGTGCATGATAAAACCAATACATTTACATACCAGCACTATTACACAATAGAGACACTACAGGTTAAACTCTTAACAAGCTGTGTGACAAAGTCTTCCTCATTACACACTTATTTCACAGCCAAAATGATCCCACTAATTTGTGACTAAGGACTGTTAAGAGGGTTCGAAATCCGTTTTAAATGGATTTGAGGTTTGAAGAGGATGTTGTCTTTCTGAGCAGAAGGAAGAATGGATGAATGAAGTTCACACACTTAGGTGAGAGGGACCATCATCTTGAGGGTGCTACAAATATATTACTCCTCTGAATGAATTAGTTTGTCTTGAGCGACTGCCGGTCTAAATGGAATTCTTTTATTGTGAGCAAGAGATGAGTGCTGCTATTTAAAATGTTCTACACTTTGGTGTAAAGAAAACAAGGTAGAGGAAGGTAAAAGGGGACAAAAATGTAATAGCAAAGAAATTAGTTTTTGTTCGGACATTCACATTGTGTTGTGGGGGTTGTTACAAAATTGCTTGGCGGCATTTGTGCACCTTAGGATACACAAGATGTATTATGGAACAATGATTCCTAGGACAGTTTGACTCAGGGTTGATTAAAGCACCATCCTATCGAGAACAGCAAACAATTTAGGCATAGATTAATTAATCAAAAACTTAAAACAGGGAAAGAAATGAGTTTGAGGTTAAAAAACAAAATGCAGAGATATTAAATGGACATTACATGTCTGCATTTATCTTGTCACATACACTCTCCTCTTTTTGGATTAACCCTAATCATACTCATCCTACAGCGTTCCTAAACCATGTCAATGGACTGTGAGCAAAGTTTACATTGTCTAATTTATCCAATTTAGGGAAGCTAATCTGTGAAAGGGCTCTCCCAACATCACATCTGAAGAATAAACATTGTGACACGTTTGAACTCTGGAAACTTACAAACCGTAACACAAAAAGCTGAAAATGCAACACTTCAAGTCTATGCAATAGTATATTATTTTCAAACACATATCTTTAGTGTCCTAAATCATATGTAAGGCTGTGTTGACTGTGTAATTAATAAGAAAGTGTACAAAGATTTAATAAGGGAAAGAAAAGTGTCTTTAGGGTATAATAAGATATAAAAGGTATATTTACATGTGCGGGGGTAGATATGATGCATCAAACTAGCTAAAGTAGGTTGTGTTGGGGGTTATCCGTACAAATTTGTAAATACCAATTAGTGCAGTAACAAGGATACTCCAAATTATAGCTTGGCTGTCGCACTTGTTATACTGTCCCTCATACCAGAATTAAACAAAGTATCATCATCCCCACAGGAAGTGCAACACAGTAACTAATATGGTAAATACTCACATAATTCATTCCGCACTACATGTAGAATAAATGTCACACTCAGAACTTAAACAACCCCCAAAAAAAGTGATGTGAGTGTAGTGTATTTTATGTACAAGATTTTTAGCACATAATCCATGATATCCCTTTTAATTCTTTGTTTTTTGGTGTAAAATGTATTTTCACCATTTCCCATTTGGAGACATTTGTAAAATCTGGCAACTAAAGTGAAGTCTTTGTTTGGTGGGATGAACCCATCACTTCCACTCTCTTACCAGTTTTGTTATTAAGAAATATTCAGTGTAGCCAATGACAAAAACGGCCTATTCCGGGGACTTACTGGTATATTTAGACAAGCATTCTGCTCTGTGCCGAGCCTTTCCAAACCACACAAGTATATATTTTTAGATGATAACCACACAAGGACAACTGTTGGTGATTTTCAAAAACAGTCATGTCACTCACACGTGATCACGGCCAAACAGCAATAACTCCCCCCTTTACACTCATCTTTCTCTCTCCATATTTCCATCTCAGCACCATATTTGCCCTCATATTCTCCTCCAGTCTTCAGTTTCACCCCACTCCTCTTTCTCATGAACCTAGCTCCCTCTGCCTCTGTGTCTCTCACCCTCCACCCCCACTCCCGCCATGTCCATTCCTTCGTCCCCCACTGACTGTGTGTCTCCAGGTCTTTCTGATTGGTCATGGAGATTTCTCCTCGTTCTCCACGGCAGTGTGTTTATTTATGTGTGTGTGCGTGTGTGTGTGATTGTCCACCTTGGCCGCTCTGCCATGGGCACTGCCCTGACTGCGGGTGAGAAAGCGTTAGCTGCATTACGCTGTCTCTTTTGTTGTTGGTTTTACACTCAGGCTCACACACATGTGCTTTTCACTCATATAGTCAATCTCTTTAACGTTAATTAAAACAGGCCAACAGCCAATAGTGGCACCAAAGAGAAGAAGAGAGGAAACACTAAAATAATCTCCATCCCCCTGAGCCCTGGAGAGCTCAGTCTCTAAGACTGCTCAGGGATACTCAGTGTGCATCCCAGCATTATTGTATCATTGCTGAATATATCACAAACACATTGCAATATGTAGTATCACTTGTACATATTAAAACATCCTTCATTGTTCTGCATAATAAGTAAGGTTGTGGTGTTATTTCTTTATTCTATATTTGTCTTATTGTCAACCAATGCAATGAAAAACCAAACCAGTATTGAGGTGTAGTATCTGTGCCAAAGAGCTCAATTGTGGTCTTAAAACAATTAAAAACACAGTAGCCACACATTTGCAATTGGTGACATGTTCCTTCATTAAAATAACACTAGTTTATTTTCAGTCCCACATTCATGCATCCTCCTGCATCATAAATACTCACTAGAGCAATAATTTTGCAGTAATTTGCAGGCAAAAATATTCTTCAGTAAATGCATTAACTTTTGTCTGAATATTGTTTCCTATAAACTATAGTGACCAAGTGAAACTACAAATTTGCGAGTAATTTTTAAATATTCAGTAGTAACCAACAGCCTTGGTTAGACAAACTTACACATGGTTGTTTTGGGTCTTTAAATGGGATTTTTTTGAAAATAAACAAGTATACTGTAGAATAACATTACCCTTAGTGACACAGCAAGATAGACAAAATCACAAAAAATGATGTAATAGTAAGTAAATGTATCGTTGATCGGTGTCATACAAATCTCTGATGGGGCTAATCAAAGTAAACCTACTAAACTTAACTCATTTCATTTTATCTTATCTTTCTGAGTTCTTATTTCCCCTTTACAACAGAATGGCTGGTTTTCCAGTTTGTTTAATAACTTGAGAATAATAAGAATAAATAGTAAAATCCTAATCAGAATTTCAGTCTGAATCACGTGCTGGAGTCAGAAGTAACCAGTGGTCCCATGCTGGTGAGTTTTGACCCTAATATTTGTGGTTTTAATCCTGTCTGACACTCATAATCTCCATTATCTTTGAGTGTCTACTGTTCTGAGGTCTAAGACGGTAGGGGACCAGAGGAATAAAAAGATGCTCATCACAGTTGCTTCTTAACAGATAAAATCAGTGACTGTATTGGCGTTGGAGCTGTGCGTAACGGCTTTGCATGTGTGGATGTTTATGTATGTGGTTGGGGGGTGTCTAACTGTCTGACACCTGCAGCTCTTCATACTCAAAATGCAAATCCATGCCCAAACCCCCTCCACGACCCCTCCTTCAATCTCTGAGATCCAAGGTTACTGAGCAACGACTTTCGCAAATCTAGATCAGATTTAAATAATAGTACAAAAAGACTTTCAGCAGCACTAAACAAGGAGTCTAGTAATATGAGAAGGACATTTTCAATAGGTCAACATACTCTGTCAAGTCTACTCCAACCTATGCAAATGGTTACGAGATACTATTTAGATGAGAATTATACATGAGCAGCGGTTGTTGAGTTTTACAAAAAAGTCATTTTTGGAAATAATAGAAGAGGGACATTTGCTGAAACTCCCTCATTCATACAAACAGTGATAACAATCCAGAGAATATGAGAAATAGTTTACTTTTACATTGCAATAAAAAGATTGATAAAGGTATTAATAACTTGAACTTAAACAATGGCATACAACCAGGCAATCCGTGACAGATCAGAATGAAGATGCTTTAAAGGGGAAAGATGTGAACTGGATAAGTCTATGTGCTGTGAAACTGCAAAAAAAATACAAATTTTGCTCACCAAAAAGCAGGTGCAAGCTCTTGCGTCAGCAAGCATCTGCCTAACTGAAGAGTTGAAGTGAACAAGATGCTGAATCCCTAACCAGCTCTAAGGTTGCAGCTGAGCCTGACCTCTGACCTGGCTGGTTTGGGGCTAGTTAAGAATATTTCCCTGCGGGAAACAAGTGCTTCATTATTTGTATTGTTGTGAGTGGCTAGTGGAGTAAATGAGGAAAAGCACCTGTTTGACTTGTGCCAGTGGATGCTTATGAATAGGGTGACCAAGCGTCCTTTTTTGCCCGGACAAGTCCACTTTTAACGTAGGCTACTGTCCAGGGCGTCCGGGAGGAGGGGGGTGGGGGTTATAAATTCATGAAAACAGTTTTGTATGTACTTTTTTCATAAGAATGTACTTAAATTGACTGGCGCTTTGCACACAATACTACGGTACTTTGTGACGTGACGTAATTCCCAAGAGGCTGCCTTGCGGCGGCTCTGCAAAGCGCACATACAGGGAGCAGATCAGACAGCGGAGCAGCATTTTATTTTACAACATGAGTTATTTTTATACCATTGAGGAATAATAAAGCATGTGCATTAACCGCTGAGAAGCCTGTCTGAATTTGTGGATCGAGGCTGGACCGAGTGTCCGCTTTTTTGGAAATCAAAATATAATCACCCTGCTAGTGATGTCCTGTAAAGTCACCCAGCTCTCTAGTGCCTCCCACTGACTATTAGACAGCACAACACCGCAGGATGGAGATGGAGAAGTAAAACAATTAACCATCTAAGAAAGCTTTTAATAAGCAACTACCCCAGTTTACTTTGTAAGTTACGTCACTCAGTCTCAACGTTTTCTCCCATCATATTAGCGACAGAAACTCAATTACTCATGAGAAACAAAATCTATGAAAACACAGCTGAATTGTTTCATAAGAAAAAGTTGGGTGATTACTGATATCGGAGAACAGAAGTGTAGGGCTATTCATCGTTCCATATCATAATTAAGATAAGACAAACCTGTATTGATCTTAAGTTGTTAAAAAGGAAGTTGTTAAAGCAGCACAAAGACGGCAACAGATAATAGGGAAAAGTAAGAGAATAAGTTATAAAGAGGTATATGAAAACTAAACTAAGAATATAATTTAAAAAATTAAGAAAACTATACAAGAACATATGGTGAGACAAATTGTAATTGTAGTAGTCTAAATGTGATATTTGTAAGTACTATGTATGAGAATTGTACAATTATAATAAGGTTTTTATCAGTGGTGTTACTAGTTGGATCTTGAAACTGTTAGTTTGCCTGTGGAAGTCTACAGGCAAGTAGCGCCACCAAGTGGCCATGGGTGGCAGTTACAGTCCTGAGACGAAAAAAGGTTGAACAACTTTAGTAATGGATTGCATTTTAATTCGCTATACGTCTTTGAGATATTCTTGAGTTTCATATTTTTCCTTATACATTTGACATTGCTATAATGAAAATGAAACATTTTGAGACAAATTTAGTTTGAAAAGACTATATTAAATAAACAAACAATACATTTTTTAAATATATGTTATTGTAAAATCATTACTGTGCTTCTCGTCACCAGGACATTTGCAACATTGTCAATATTTCACAGCAAACTGAACGCCACTGCCCACGTTTAGTTATTACATGAATGGAGTAGCCTTGGAATCAAACTACACCACTAATGTCTAACGTCTCTTCAGCCAACTTGGCTTCGTTTTGGGATCATATTGCTTACGTCCACGAGACAGTTATATGTCCCAGTTGTCAAGTCAGTAGAATTACATTTCCGGTACGATTTTACGCAACACAATTGACTGAAACCATGTTGTAAATTTATGGTGGCTCTTATTTTGAAAGAAAAACGGTCTTTATTTCCGCTCTTAATTTCTTCCTATCTCGAATTGACTTGACGCAGGTTTTCAACAGGTGCCCAAAACGAATGTGCAGCAAAACTGTCAGTAAGCCGAGTGGAAAAGAACAGACTTAAATCCAATAGAATTAGAGCAAGTTGTGGATGGTGATTTAACGGATGATTCATTTCCTCTATTTCTTTTTAGTACGCCATCCATCTGACCTCTGACCCAGAATAAACAGGTTGTATTCACCCTGAAGTGACATCCCCTTGGTCTAATGAAATGTGGGTTTCAATTTGGGAATTGTCTTTAGTAGCCTAAAGCACGTTTATATGTTACAATTATGAGATAAAGGAAATTACTGTTCACAAGTCTGTATTTGTCAGGGTCATTTACACCTATGCTGTATCATCTTTAAAATGGTCTTTACACTGTGAAATGACAGAATGACAATGTTCAGTTGGTCCCATTCAGGATACACTACATAGAATTCCTTTCTTCATTTAGAGGAAACTCATTTGACCCAGAAATGTATGTCTGGATTATAGATGAGAAGCCTGGGCCAGCAGGGATGAAGGCAATATACTTTACTCTGATTAGGATTAGGTCAGATTACAAATAAACATATGTTTTAATCATAATGAAATTACACATATGGTGTCCTTTAAACGTCCCCGGCTTAGCCTATCTTGATTTCAGGAACATGGCGCACGTCTTGAACTTCAAACTCGGATATGTATTCAGCCTCGTCCATCTGTTTGCCAAAACGCAAATCCATCACTCAAAATTCTCGCGATATACGGCGCCGGTATATAAGGACAAATCGGGGGTGCCTCGTCCACTTTGAGGGGCGTTGGGTTTCCTGGAGGACCTTAGTGACGTTTGGAAGAGTTAGGGGTCTCATATCTCCACAAGAAAGATCCAACGATGTCGGACGCGGTGGTTAGTTTCCTGAAGGACTTTTTGGCCGGTGGCGTTGCCGCTGCCATCTCTAAAACAGCTGTCGCTCCCATTGAGAGAGTCAAGTTGTTGCTGCAGGTAAACTAATTGAACCAAATGTTGCCCAACGCATGGTTTCATGGTTATTCTTGTGTGCGTAAAGTGTGCGTAAATGTTGGGTTACTGATAAATCAAACGCTAAAATGCTAGAATAGTTTTTTGTGGACAAAACGTCTAACTGTGCCATGGTCTGGTTCCTATGGTGGTCCGTAATGTCAAGTGGCACGTGAGAGGTCCTGCGTAAATGTGGAGATGGTCTTACGCACTGCCCTTTGTAATGTTGCTGCTGTGATGGCGATGGCCTCCTAATGTGTGTCAATAAAATGCACATAATAACAGTTTGTGAGCTATTGGTACGTTTAATAAGTGTATTATTACTCCAAAATGACAGATGCTCGCACTAATATTTAGTGAAATTGAATTGCTAAATTTAACTTGAACTATGTAATTTAATACACAGCGGATTCTCAAGTGACAGCAGTGTGCATGTAGACTCGTAGGCCTACAACTACACAAAGTAATGCCTGACCGACTAAGATTAAGTAAAGCCAAGACGTTTTTAAATTGGAATAGGGTACAAAACAATATATTTTTTAGTTAATAGAACATGATGCGTGCCAACGTTCCTTTACACAAAATGTCATAAGATAATTTAAGGTGGTTAATCTGTGTCTTTTTAATGTTTTTATTATCTTCACATAGGTCCAGCATGCCAGCAGACAGATCACCGCAGAGATGCAGTACAAGGGAATTATGGACTGTGTGGTAAGGATCCCAAAAGAGCAGGGCTTTATTTCCTTCTGGAGAGGCAACCTGGCCAACGTGATCCGTTATTTCCCCACCCAAGCCCTCAACTTCGCCTTTAAAGACAAGTACAAGAAGATCTTCCTTGGCGGTGTTGACCAAAAAACACAATTCTGGCGTTACTTCGCTGGTAATCTCGCATCTGGCGGTGCCGCTGGTGCGACTTCGCTCTGCTTCGTCTACCCTCTGGACTTCGCTCGAACAAGACTCGCTGCCGACATCGGCAAAGGCGCATCTGAGAGAGAGTTTACCGGTCTTGGAAACTGCCTCACCAAGATCTTCAAAACCGATGGCCTCAGGGGTCTTTACCTCGGATTCAACGTGTCAGTGCAGGGCATTATCATCTACAGAGCGGCCTACTTCGGTTGCTTTGACACAGCTAAAGGTGCGCACATCTGGTTGACCTGATTTTATTTTTATGTTTTTAATGTATGTGAATTTAGTTTCTCAAGACAAGCGATTGACTTGACTCCTCCCTTATACAGGTATGCTGCCCGATCCCAAGAACACTCACATCGTCATCACCTGGATGATCGCCCAGACTGTAACCGCTGCAGCTGGTATTGTCTCATACCCATTCGACACCGTCAGACGTCGTATGATGATGCAGTCTGGACGCAAAGGAGGTGAGCGTCACTCATGCTTGTGGAATAATATTCTAGTGATGGATTTGCTTTTTACGCATGAATCTATGGGCATTGTGCGTAACTATTCATGTCTCCATTTCCACAGCTGACATCATGTACACGGGCACAATCGACTGCTGGAAGAAGATCCTTAAGGATGAGGGAGCAAAAGCCTTCTTTAAGGGTGCCTGGTCCAACGTGATCAGAGGCATGGGTGGTGCCTTTGTGTTGGTGCTGTACGACGAGATCAAGAAGTACACATAAACTTTTTAATCTCCCAGTGTCCAAGGAAAACTTTCACTTGGTTTATGTCTTAATTATTGTGATAGAGTGATAACAGCTTGTGGTGAATTACAATGTGGGCATGTGCAGGTAGGTATGTATACTGGACCTGGGTTAACATGCCTCCTCATAAATCTGTATATATCCCATCTACAACGCACAAACAGTCTTTCAGTGGGACAAAGTCAAGCCAGTGTTACAGTGGAGATGTGATGATGCAAAAGATGATGTCACTACCTGTCATATATGAAGAGTCAAGTCTGTAAAGCAGTTGCTGAGGCCCATGTGTTGTTATGTTGTGACCACTCTGACCCATGTAACCCACTTCACACATCATTTATTAAAGAATAAAGATTGATTAATCTCATAGTTCATTATTTTTATGCATGTTCTGTTGTAGTGACAACATTTCATCTGCATTTAATCAGGCCTTTTTCTTGTTTTTTAAGGCAGCCCTTTTGACTCATTGCAAGACAAAAATGTAATATTCACACCTGCTTTTCCTACTGTGACATGTCAAATGTCTTTAATGAAAAATTATTTACACATTGCAGTAACAAATTCAGTAATTAGGATTCTGTCAAAATATCCAATATGTTTATATGGAAAACATCCAGTTACTCTACCCTGACTTTTACTTGGCAAAGGTCACCTGCACTGTTGACAACCAATATCTAGCACATGATATCAACCATAAAATAGCTGAGAGGTTTGAACCACAGCCTTTTTTTTTGTAAGGAACCCCTAACAATGTGTAAAATATTCAAGTTCCACAGAAATACATTGAGTAACTTCATGTACAACCACTCCCCTAACCAAAAAGCTATTGTTTGTGCCGACTGTGGCATGTGCTCAATTGGTAGGTATGTTTTAGAAGACATATAAAAAAAATTCCTTTCACCATTATAATCTTTAAAGTTGTAAAATAGCAAACTGCCGGAACCAGCTGCTTTACTTTATAAGCAACAGAATAAATAAAACACCCAACTCATATTTCAAATATATATTTTTAATTGTTTAAAAACATAATTATCTAGTGCATTAATTGTACAAGTATGAGAAAAGGGGGCAAACTAAAACATTGCACATGTAATGGAAACCTCACTCACTGAAACAATGAATTGTTTGTTTCTTACAAAAATATAGCTAGCTAACCGTCGTAAAGAGTTACTGCAGTACTCAAAAGCCTTAACTACTCAAATGCATTACTATAGCGCTGAGCTCCTAGCACCATTTGCTATATTTGAGCATCACAACAATGGAAAAAAAGTCCTTTATAATTGATAAGCAGCACAACACAAATCACGGAATAGTTGATTAAATGAACTGAAAGGTATGGTGAACCCATGCCTGTGAAAAAAAAAAAAAGATTCTTTAAGATTAGTACCTTTGCAACATAACCTTTTTGTGATAAATGGATGCCAACAGATACAGTCTCACTAAATGTAACCAGCGATGTGCTTCTTTGTATATTAGATATCTGGCATAGTTCTCAGCACCAGCCTGGTGCTGCACTGAGTTTTTTTGACCTGGGTGTGGGTGTTTTCCCGGAGTCAGTGGTAGTGGAAACTTCTCTGGAGCTGTGGTGAGCAGAACTGTCCGTCCTGGGACCTGCTGATGTGAACAACAGAGAGATATTTTATGATTTTAGATTTACTGTTTCGTATTAAAATCAGACACCAAATGCACTTTTGGAATTACTATTAAGAATCTTACATGCGCACACACATTTATTAGCAACTGGTTCCACTGTTGGCAAAATATTAAAGTTTGACCTTAAACATAACAAGAAAATGAAGTTTGCACAATTTGAAAAAATATAATTACAAACTTTATTACAAACTCTTCAACCAGTACATTTAAACAAACTAAATACTGTTGAATATGACAAGAAGAACATCAGAAAATGCATAATTTCTTATGTATAAATGAATGGGGGATTCTTACCAGCATCGGTCATCCCCAGCTGCTTTTTACTGTATAAAAGTCTTCTTCTGTTAATTTTAATTTCTGCAGCCATCTGATGGCAGCCGCTAAGACATGTGTGGTAAGTCTGCAGCCTTCAATTTGAGAAGAGCAGTGAAGTGCCACATGCTGGTTCTCGTTGTTTCACTTGATTAAATCATTACAAGTGATCAGGCTGCTAGAAAATAACTACACACACACACACACACTTCTGCTGGAGTCACACTGCTCTTGTGGGATCAAAACACTCAGTTAGGGTTGGCAGCACAGGTGCTTTCATTGTCTGCAGCAACCTCACAAGTCAGATCATCTTAAAGTGATTACCCACATCTCCTGATAGTGTGGTTTATCGGTGTATCTTAAATACCTTAGAGGTTGAAGATATAGTTTAATATTTAAACAGTCTTCCTATCTGGTTGGCTGATGATGTTGTATGAGCTACTCAATCACCATGTTGATATACAGTTATACAGGATGCATGACACATTTTTAACACAGTAAAAGCTGGAAGATCTAGACCCAAGTTACCTACCTGAGGGTGTCCTGCTGGTAGATCTCTCTTTTCTGGCGGTGGACATACAGACAGAGTAGGAAGGAGCGCCGGCATATGCAACGTGTCGCTGGTAGTCTTCCAGTTGCTCTGAACGCTTTAGGCCAGGTGTAGGCTTGACAGACTCCAGCCTTTTCAGGAGAGCCTGAAAGAAACACAATGACATTGTTGACCTTATAAGTAGTGGTGGTTCAAAACATAGTGTGAATGCTAACTTCCAAGGAAAAGCAGGTTTGCTATTTGAATTTCCAGGATATCAGTCAGGTTCACCCTGGAAAGATGTGAGCATATACTGTATATACACAAAGTCAGTGCTGAATGCTTTTTTGTGAAAATGATCCATTACTTGAATATAAAGGTGAATTTTATATATATGCTCTTAACGTCATCAGTGCCTCAGAGTGTTATGCCAGAATTCAGCCATAAAAAACTAAAAATACAGCAGGAGTTTTTTTATGAACTGCTTTTCTAGCATTTGTTGAGCTACCAACATATAACATAACCATGACATTTAAGAAGTGTGTATCATTCATGAAATGAATATTCAACTCAGAAATAAAGAACATATGCAAATTCAATTATGAAAACCCAAAAATATCTGGTGCTTAAACACAACCAAACAGCACAAGGAAAAGCAGTGTAGGCTGTTGTCATACAACAAGTGGCTGAATGTCATACATGCAGTCACACTCCCACATACATGCTGTGGAAAACATCTCTCACTGTGCAAAAACTACATGAAGCAAAAATCTCAACAGTCAAGAGACTGTTTTTCTAAAGATAAAGTCCACCGAAGGTCATGAAGGCACTGAAGCCTTCTAAATGCATTCAGACTGCTCACCTACTCTATTGCCAATATATAAATTATTTCAAATCTCTTCAAACTAAATGTAGCCCTCTGTATTAATATCACTTCTTTGATAGGAAATTAAGATATATTGTGGCCAATCTTGAAATACATAGAAGTCGTTTTACTTAGGCAGGGCAAACGGGGTGTCTTACATGTGTGCTGTGTGGGGTGGA
This sequence comes from Etheostoma cragini, assembly GCF_013103735.1. Taxonomy (NCBI): domain Eukaryota; kingdom Metazoa; phylum Chordata; class Actinopteri; order Perciformes; family Percidae; genus Etheostoma; species Etheostoma cragini. The sequence goes on from NC_048408.1 coordinate 13,838,919, forward strand.
AACACTCTGCACACGGCAGATTCAATTTCTTGACTCTAAGAATAGAGAAGGCATGGAGCACTAATTACAGCAAGGGAGATGGACACAAGACAGAGAACAGTCTGTCCTGAAAATGACTGGAACATATCTCTGATAAAACATCAAACAGCATTCATGTAAGATATCTAATCAGCAATAATGAAAAACGTGTGACATATTGGTGAAGAAAATGCAAGTTTTCATTAGTCAAGGAGACAATAAATAATAATTTTTTTTAAACACTGCCTTTTGTTTGCTTCTATCACAAAGTCATCATGTAGAAGTGATGTATGGGGTGAGAGGCCAAAGCTGCAAAGGCAGAAATGTCATATAATGTCACTCCGTGGCACTGCTCGTGTCAAAAACTGTCATCTGTTGAAGTCCATCTGTGTCTGCTTGTAGGGGTTGTATTAGTCTGACACTAACTCAACCCAAATAACTAGTATCCTTAAATAAATGTAAACCTCAGGAGGCAAATATCTGTTAAAATAAGTGATTCTAGAGACTTTCTAGACCCTTTAGAGACCTAGCAGAGCCAATAAAACCAATATCACTACCTGATGCTCAAATTAATTACTTTGTTTGTTTTATTTTAAAGTTTTGAAAATGTACCATCACAGATATGTTTCAACATTAATTTGCCTTTGTTAATAAGGTCAATGTAAAGACAGACACAGGACTAAAAGCCATGTGAGAAAGTTCATGGACAGATGGTACACTGATTGGGAATTACAGTCAGACACACCAAAACACACTTTTTGCTTCACACTAATTCTTCTTCATGTCCCAAGATTATATGCTACTCACGAGAATCTGAGAATCAAAGAAAAAAAAATTCTGATGTAATTTTGAAGGAGGTGCAGATTGTGCATCACATCAATAACAACACAGACATAAAGCAAACTTCCTGTCATATCCAACTTTATTTTAAAGAGGCACTGACTACCTTGAAAACAAAAAGAAAAACTGAAAAATTAGAGTGACAGGAGTACCCATATTCATATTAATGTTTAGGATCCAGTCAGTGTTTATATTAAATTGAGTATCAATCCACACAAGAGACAAAACTCACCAGGTTCTCCCTCTCGATGCGTTGCTGCTCCCGCTGCCTGTTGAGGGCGCTGTGAGAGAGACGACAAAAAGGCAACTTGTTTGCCACATGGTTTTTTTTCCTCGCTGTACTTCCTGGTCTCGGCCCTGGTGAATGGCGCGAAAGCTCCCGAAGAAGTCGCTGGTTCTCGCGATCGATGCGTCGGACCTCGGCATTGGTGAACGAGTAGTTCTTCCGGCTTCTCCCTCCGGGACAGTGGAAGACCAGTTTACCTCCAAGCTGACTCTCGGAAATTAGCGAGCCTGGTTTGGGAAAAGGACAAACCTAAATTACAAACATATTTAGGAACTACAGTTTAGAGTGAACTAAAACTCAGGTAGATTACCATTAGCAACAGATACAGGTAGGTTTATTGCATGAAGAGAAAAAACTCTTTGTTACGCGTTATTGTTATTTAGGTGAGATTGAAGATGAGGTCAACATCATTTTTTTTTTGCTGATTATATTATGTTTTAAAGACTACTTTCTTCTGTTAAATGTCCATTTGTTATAAGTTCTCCTGGAGGGATGATTATAAAAAAACAACAACCTTGAGTTGTGTTTTAGCAAGGGGACCTTTTTTATTTTTTTATTTGTTGACTTTGGCACAGAGGACAAAGTTCTTTATTTGCAATGTTATATTACCTTATATGTAAGAAGTTATGTTCCTGTCTGACAAATGTTTTACCACTGCAAATGTATTTGTGGTATCTTCTAAGTCCCTGTGGACGTTACACTTGAACAAGATCCTTCATAATAACATCAAATCTTACCACACTCAAATCTAAACCAGCAGTTTTACAGGTGAGATCACTGGTTCCCCATCTAAGGGTCAGAATGTCTTACTTTCCTTTAGTATATACATTTTTTCCTGCAAAGTAATAAATACCTCTCTTCAGTCTTTTAAACTCCTTTAAATCAAAACAATATGAGAATGAATGTTCACTATCTCTGTGAACTGCTCAAAACTAATGTCCACACTGGGCCCTTACTTGTGATGAGGTGCGTCACAGGTAGATATTGATAATTTTAAGGGTTCACAAGCCAAACAACTATTCATATTAAGCAAAGAACATAGCAAACATAACTGACAGACAAGAAAGGCACAAGTTAACTCACACTCATGTACATCTTGATGTATGTCCTTATGGCCACTGGAGGGCACACTCTCCTGGTGCTGCTGCTGCTCTTTAAGGCTTCCCTCTTCGGCCCCTGTGTGGTTCAGGTCCAACGACTGTAGAGGGCTGAAGTCAGGAGATGAGAGGGGGCTTACATCTGTCACTGTGTCTTCTGACTCCTCTGTATTGCCAATAGGCACATCCTGAGATCCCGCTGAGCCGACTTGAGTCCCTCGCCCTCCAGGGGATACAGAAGGTTTGTTGGGCCTGGGAAAGGTGGGGGATTCTAAACAGCTTCTCCCATTGCTACTGCTAAAGGAGCTCTCTGAGTCTATGTCTACGCTGCTCTCGGTTGACGTGGGGGATGGACTTCGGGTTCCCCGATTTCTTATCAGTTTTTTGGGAGATCGTTTAGTTCTTCCTTTCAAGCCTGAGAGTTTAGATGGCAATGCTTCTTCTTCAGACTCATTTGGACTCTGGCTGTACATATCCTTATTATCTACCTCTCTGGCTTCAGCCAACAAAGCCATAAACGTTCCATTGGGTCTTTTAGAGTGCAAATAAGAGTCTTCCTCACTATCACTGCTATTACTGATGGCTTTATCTGATGTACAGGCAACAGATGATACAGCGGATGGCCTGCTCTTCTCTTCTTTCTTTGATTGACAGCTGTTCTCCTGCCTTTCTGCTTTGTTGCTTACTGGCTTCAGGTTTCTTTTTGTCCCATCAGATCTCAGGGACCAGACAATTTTTGTATTTTCAGTATGTTTTGCATGAAGCCTCTCATGTGTTGGTGGACTCTCCTTTTCAGCCTTCAAACTTTTCTCCAGCTGATCTACTCCATCTCTGCTGCTATCATCACAGTCACTGTCGAAAAACGAATGATCCACTTCACCTTCTAGCTCCCCGAGGCTAAACATGGCAGTCTTCCCTAACACATTGAACCTGTAAGAGAGTGCAAGATTAATAAGTTAGATTATTTAAAAGTTAAACTGTGCAGTGGTTTTTCATGTTTAAACCATGCCGTGCTATTGTGTCTAATAGACTGCATTTCTTTCTACTATTCCACTGAATCCATTGGGTTATATTTAGATCCATACAACATGAAAATCAGTGAGCATACTCTTAACTTGCTGAAGTTGTAACCCATATGGAGACAAAATCAAGTCTGCCTTTATTTTTGTGACATTACTGCTGTGAGGTATCTGTTAAGACTTGTAGAACTGCACTTATGCTATATGGAAATGTATCTGTGGTGAAAAAACACATCTCAAGCAGGTTTCAAGATTTTGCAATTGCATTGACAAACCATAACGACGTAGCCTATATAGAAACCAATGACTACATTATCTTAAAACTCTAAGATGCATTTGAAAACGTTCTGCAATTTTTTATTTTTATATTGTACATGATTTGTAGTTAAGGAGACATAACCTACAAACATTTTAGCATGCATGGTCCTTCCATGGTGTATTTTATCCAAAAACAATTAGAAACAATTAATAACAAAACAAAGAACACGTCTAGATGTAACTAGCAGTGTCTGTAACGTTGACTTAATCAAATTTAGCAACAGATTGTAACGGCACTTTACAACCATTTACCCACCATGAAGTTAAGGCATCCTTTAAACCTAGAACACACACTTCATAACGTTATCTAGCTAGCTAGCTAGCTACAGTATGCTAGCTAACTATGGCCATCAACTATGTTACACTGTACGTTTAACGTTAGGTAACTTTAACTGTATGACAACGATATCTTACCTTGTGAAGAGTCGCCCGAGTAACAATGCTTCGCGTTACAGATAAATTTACTTCTTTAGCGAGAATGTGTTCCGTTGAGAAGACAAGTAAATGAAACGCAAAGTTGCAATTTAAACAAAATGTTCTTTAGCTGGCTACAGCTGGCTGTTATCAGCGTGACATGGAGGCAAGTAACTAGGCACCGTCACTTCCTGGCAACGGCAGCTCTGTTGCTGAGTGTCACCATATAGTGTCACTACCATAGAGATCCCCAATGTAGTTAAATTGAGTGCAGATTTGAGTCGCGTATGCGTCATTTTGCGACAAGTGAAGCTGTGAGTTGCGCATGCGTCACTTTGTGACAAGTAGCAGACAAGATGCTAACGAGAGACTTCTGTAATGTCAATACAGTAAAAATGGACCTTGTTCACTGTTGGCTACAAGTTAGCAATCAAACACAACAAAGGCTGTCAGTTGAATAGCGTTTTGAGCTAACGTTAGCAATCAATCAATCAATCATAGATAGCTAAAACGTTTCTGAAATGACTGCTAGCTTTGCTACATTGTAGCATTCTAGCTATTTAAGCAGTTGCACATTTTTGTATTCCCATTCTGTATATATTCAAATAATTGTTCTTATATTTTATTCCTATAATTATTTTTAATTATTATTTCATGTATATTGTTTGTATGTATATTTGGGATCAATATCTATCTATCTATAAGCTAGCAATCAAACGCAACAAAGGATGTCACTTGAATAGCATTTTGAGCTAACGTTAGCATTCAAACAATCATAGCTAGCAAAAAACGTTTTAGAAATGATTCCCATCTTCTGTTGTTGTTTGTAATAAGGTTTATTATGTCGTGGATTTCACAAATTTCGTTGTTATGTCGTAAAACATTTAAATCTTAGCATGCGCGACTCTAATCTGCACTCGACTCACATTGGGGAGTGACACAGAGCAGTAGTGGTGTGTGTCAACATGCAAGCCGACATTAAAATTTGCTCTTTTATTTTAAATTTTGTAAGTTCTTTTTATTGTATAGTTTCATTTCTGCAATGTTCTATTCTATATTAAACTTTCATGACTTCTGCAATAATTTAGCTTTTTATTCCTTTTACTGTGTTTATCGTTATGCACAAAAACAAATTTCTTGTAAGTGAAAACCTACATGGGGACAAACCTGATTCCGATTACATTGTGTTTGTCTGTTTGTGTTGCAAGCAAATTTCATTTCGTCTTCTTTCTTGGGTGAGACATTTGGCTCTTGAGCAGCTTAGTAATAATGCAGTGATTTGCTTTTTACTTCGCTAAAGGTTTAAACTACTAAAACATATCCAGAATCAGAACCGGTAGAGGAAAAGACAAGAGGTTATTTAGTTTTCTTTGAGGATATTTTGTGCCAAAGTAACTGCTCCCCCTAGTGCATACCCATTAACAAGAAAGGGGATTATGTGAATGCGCGTCCCCTGACATTATAATTTGTCACGGGTTTTCTCTTAACATCATTGTTAGACCTAGAAATGACAAACACCAATGAAATGCCAATGTCCTAGGACAAAAGGACTTGGAGTGAATCTATCGTATGAACCTGTGTCTGGTCACTGTCAGAGAATTTACATACATATGCAGGATGGGTAGAGATGGGAATTGGATGGGGGTTATTTCTGTGGTTGTCCAAAACTAACACAATACACCCATAGACAAGAAATCACAAAGGACATCAAAAAGTTTCTGCAAAACGAACTGTCCGGTCATAGCTCTAAAAACGTTTAAGAAAACTCAACATTTATGCGTACTGGTGAGAAGAGAAAAGCAGCTAAATGAGGATAAGGTTTAATTTCACTGTATTTATTTACCAGCATGAATATATATATTTATATTTATAGACTGAGTATGTATTTCTGTTAACAAATGAATACAAAACAATATTTCTTCAATAGGAGTCTATAAAAAGCAGTTGTTGAATGGATGTTTCGGGCTTGTGTTATTTGGTAGTCTGTAATTGGGATGCAACTAGCTTTGATTTTATTGTCTAGAAAATGTCATTACATTGTGAAAAAGACCCGTTATAATTTTCAATATAAAAAGTGCCAAATCTTCAGAATATTTGGCATTTTCTTGCTTTGAAAATGACCAAAACAATTAATGTATTAATAGTCTATTTATATTTATAATAGATAAGTTGTTCATCAGCTAATAAGTTCTCTTGTCCGTAACTTAAAAAGATTTGAATAAGGAACGGAGAAAAATGTAAGACAAAATATACTGTTGTTTAATTATTTTTACAATCAGCAATTTGTCTACCGGTAACATAAAGCACTGATTAAACTCTAGATGAACTGTATTTTCGAATGAAATGAGCCTATTTAGTATGGATTTTTCACGAGCCTGTCTTATTAAATAATGAAAAAATACAGTACATGATACAAACAATTTCTCTCTTCTATACCAAACTACATTAATCTCTAGTTGTGTCTTTGTTGCTAAAACAATAGATTATGTAGGATGTGACCAAAAAACATTAATTACAAGAATTTAACATCATTACAGAAATAAGTAATGCTGGACGAATTAACAAAGGTCATAGTGTCACTCCAAAGTTTTGCAGCTGCTTTACCAATCTCAGATGATGTCCGTCCAAAGTCTGTGAAAGTTTAGATGACCTTTGGCCTCTGAGGCATACACAGATTATAATACGCAGTTTGATCCCAAAAATCTGGTCCTTTCCAGCCACACCAGCCCTGGGAATGATAACACACATACCACATTCAACACTGCACAGTAAGTGAAAAGGGAACTTTAGAGAGAGACATGCAGCCAGTGAAGTAGCTGTTACCTTGTCTGTGATAACTTGTAAGTCCTCTGCTCCTGTGTAATGTGGATCTAGAATGAGATAGCGGATCTGCCCGGTGGTCTCACTCCATGCCACACCTAGAATAGTGTGAGCTAAAACTCCCCCTCCTGCAACACAGGAAAAACATGAAAAGATACCTTTACCATGTTTTACCAAGGCTGTTTGTGATGGGCAATTAAGATTTGCTACCCTGGTTAGACATACATGCAGACAGCGAAATGTAGCCTATGTACTATCGTTAGGTTAAAAAAAAATAAAAAATCAAACTACAATTTTTATATAAATCCAAGCACTTTTAAGGACTCATCTCTGACTTATGCCTATTTTCAAAACTTTTCAAGGCCTTAATTCCCCCCCTAAATACACAAACTTTCAAGCATTCCAAGGACCCGTGGGAACCATGTGTTATGGTTTTAAAGTTTGTGTAACCTGTTCAAGTTTAATTAAAAGGCCCAAATGCTTGTTTAGGAACAGTTAAGACGTCCGGCTTACCAATCATGATGGGAGTCCCTTCAGTAAGGAAGTGGTTGGCCAGTTCTCTGCCTTTGGATGCCAAGTCAGAACCTTGACTAATTAGTACAAACATTTATCATTAGATGAATCCAAATAATTTGTCCATGCAGCACATCATTACACAAGTTGCTACCCAAAGGTGTGCCATTACACACCTCACAAATATGATCTTGGAAGTGACCCCAAGCAGGTGGTTTAGAACAGCCTGAACCTCAATGGATCCAATCCACTGGCGTGATCCAACAAAGGATGCCTGTTTGTCTCCAACATCCACTAAAGCCTGGGAAGGTGAGCGTCCATTAAAAAAAGTCACTTGAACATTTCTATTGTGTTGTGATAGTTTCTGTTTATATTTAGTATGTGATTCATAGGACTGCTACTGTACCTGTTGGATCTCCTTGTGAGTTGGCACGGCCCTCTCTACGTAGCCTTGCTCCAGGAACCAGGAGCAGATGGTCTGGAGGGAGCGATAAGCACAGCCCCAGCCATTGTCATCCATATGGTCCTGCATGTAGTGGCGATAACTGTAGATCCCCTGGACAGAGTACACCTTGAGAAAAGATACACACATAAGAGAAGATAAATCTTAGGTTAGGTATCTGCATCCATCTTCAAAAGAGGAGAGAGAGTGTGACAGTCTTTAATTTGGTGATTTGCCGCACCTTTCCGTTGTCCAGGGATGGATGTGTGAGGACCAGATGAGGGTTTCTGAGGTAACCATCTTTGTAAGGCTCATTGGGAAAGTGGTAAGCAGTGGCTCTTCTAAAATAGGGCCAGTCATTTGGTAGCTCAAACTGTTGATGCAGTTCCTACTTAGACAGAGTTTTTGTTCACAAGACAATGGAAAAAATATGTTAAAAGGAACATAAATAGGTAGTTAAGCAAAGACAATGCTATGCTATGCTTTTAGCTAAGGCAGTGTGTTTAATGCAAGTACAACCAGTTGGATCTACTGCCTGTTGGATAAATGTAGGATATGTTGTTTAAGCCATTACAATTATAACAAACAATTTTAACATCAGGAGAACTACATGTCACATGCCTTTATTTTCAGGATTCTAAAGAATCTGGGTCTGGATCTGAGGCTCTTACCTTACGTTGTGTCTCTAGTTGGCTGTCAGGCACCCCTGCTGGGTAAACCACAGTCACTAGTCCTTTTGGCTCTGGAAGGAGGAAGTGGAACGGTTTAGGAACCAGCAGTGTGGTCCCCTTCATGTGTTGCAGGATGACTTTTTCCATCTCACACAGCTGATGAGTTAGCGCCTCCAACAGACGCTCAAAGGCACTGAAACACCAGAAGCACAGTGAGCAGAACTAATCATGGTAGTGGCTGGTGGTGAGTTCAAGTTGACACTGATACAGTATTATTTTAACATTTAGGTCAGTGATATCAAATCAAATGTTTTTAAGCTAAGACATACTCTTTGATTGTGTCATTGGAGGTGGTATGGACGACACAGTCAATGGGAAGAGTTGTAGACAGGAAGTGGGATTTCTGGACCGTTTTGCTGACGATCGGGGCTGAAAGAGGGCCTGTCTTTGTTGCCTCCATCATCAGGCGAAGGTTAATGACACTCTGAACGACATCAGCGAAATTACATTTGAGCACAGATACCATAAAGATAATAAGGCATCCTTAGGTTTAGAGCTTAAACTATTGACTACAATTTACAACATCAATTAATTGCTTTTGTCATATTTTTTAACCAGAAATGCTAATAATTCCCTGGTTATAGCTTCTCATATATGAGTGCACTTGCTGTTTTTCTTAAGACTTTTGTGATAGTAAACTAAATATATCTTTGAGTTTTGGCCTGTTGGACGAACAAAATATGACATTGTCTTGAACTTGGAGAAACTGTAACAGGCATTCTTTTGAAAATTGTATAGACTTAAACAATTAATCTGCAGTGTTTGTTAAAATAAACAACATCAGACAGCCACTGAATGCTAATCATGCTTCCCTGATTGTACTTTACAAAAATGCTGCTTTCCCTCTCCATAGAAAATTAATTTACGAAGAATATGTGTCAGTGTTACTACCACTGAACACTGAGTTACGCACAGTGGCTCCCTTTCTATTACAGAAAACTATCCTCTGCTATGTTTTAGCATTTTTACAAACAAAACGGAATGTATTTTAGTCTGTTGATCAGACAAAACAACACAGGTGAAGGTCTCACCTTTTGTTCTGCAAAATTGTAAAGGGCATTTTTTTTACCCTTTTTTCAGATTTGTACAAAAAGCCAGTTAACTGACAAAATTATCTGACGATTAATTGATAATGACAGTAAACGTTGCAACCCTAATTAGGTTACATCTAGTGGTTCACAATGAAGAGAACAAAGTGTTTGCCGTGTTTCACAGCTTTCCCTCTTAGAACAATTAATACAGAAAAAAATCACAACTTCCAACCATCTCCATAAACATACCACTGCTGAACTTTTTTTGCTTTTTTTTTTGGCAGATCTCTTGCCAGCACTCTCTTGTTCATCTATCCTGAAATACATAAAAACCTAAATCAGAATTAATTTAGTTTTAAAGCAAAACAAAATTAGCAAAAAGCTGAGGATTCCATATGACAAAAATACATTACACTGAACTTACTGTATCCATTGATGTATATCTTCACACAGCATATTTGGAGATATTTCTTCAGGTGTTGCATAAACACCTCTATTTGGCCAAATAATAACAGGACTGTCACAGATTGTTAGAACACAGGATTGAGATTTCACCTGAGAGTGAAGCGTCTCAAATGTGGTCGAGATGCATTTGTGTATTAGCAGTGCTGAAAGACAGACGGACCGACAGACAGACAGACAGACAATATTAGTCCATTACCAATAAAGTATAGGATAAGCCTCAGGCTTCAGCCTATTCCTTTTTGGGTTGTTTATTAGATTGTGTGAATTGGATAAGTGTAAATGTGTATAATAATAACATTTTGTCATATGCAAGTCACACAAATTGTCATGCTTTGTTCATTATAATGTAGGGCAGGCTAAACCAAAATAAAATATTTATTCATTCAATTGTATATTTTATAACCTGCTGGTATTTTACTACTCTTACTGACACATGTATTTAATACATTAATCAAATTAATTAATGTAACCAGTGCACATCCTTTTGTGTGACACTGCACTTTATTAATGTTTATAAGTCTATCTATTAGGCATCAGCAGTTTACTTCGGTTTTGTTTAACTGTCTTCTCTACCACTAAAGGAGTACTGTAAATGTAGTAAAAATTTGTTCTAATTTGAAATTAATATGATGGTATGGATCAGTGGCCCTGCTTTGCATGTGGCTGCAGGTAGAGAAGCTAAAACTAACATTCCCAAAGATTTATTTTGACATTAAAACCAACAGAAAGCAGGCTGATGCTACTATTGGGAACACAAAAGTCCTTTATAATAATAATAATAATAATAATAATAACAATAATAATAATAATAATAATATTATAGCAGTTACAATCATATGGAAAGTGTGGGAAATTCAAATTCAAATGTATTAATGGCTTATTAAAGAAATAGTTTAGGGTAGGTGTGGTTGCACTGAGGGATGTGGGACTCTTGACCTCAGTATTTCTAAAATCCGGGTGATGATCCTAGGAGTATTGTTTTAAAAGTTACATAGCTAGGTTGTGAAGGCTTGAAGAGCATCTGATACAGCAACCGGGAAGGAGACATTAGCAAGGAAAGTGAACCCTGTGATCATAATAGACACTACAACCATGCTAGCACGATTAAACAGTGTGATATTTAACTTTGGGAACATCTAAGATCAAATAAATTGTAGTAAACATGTCCAAGAACATAACGCTACCATCTGTGCGGTCCAGCTGACATTTGAACTCCAGCGGGCCTCTGACACGAAAGACGGTCCCTGTGTCGAAGGACTGTGAGACTGTAACAACCTGCGAGAACACAAGAGAAGTAACGTTAGGTAACCTGAGAGAGAACCAGATGACAGCGTTTATAACCCTAACATATCAATAAGACCCCCTTGTGGTCTTATATTGACTGCCAAGGAACAGCTCCGCTGTCGGTAATTTTGTAAAATATGCTTACGGCATAACGGTTTCGTTAAAAAATGTATCAGTACACTTACCATCGTGGAGTCGAGTACTGCTGAATAACCAAGCTAGCTGCTGTTCTCTACCATGGATGTATTAAGAGAACGTTCTCTACGGGCTGAAGGCTGACATGTCTGTTGTAGGAAGTATTCTTCAACGTGTCCCTGGCTGCTGCATTCTATTGGACCACAATGACCCCGCCCACTTACGTTGCATTCAGGATAATTCGCAATTGGAACAGTTTGCTGAAGAACATGGAGGGGAAACAAGAATTCTCTGTTTCAAGAAAAACCCATTCATTCTCAAACTTAGTTTGTAAAAGTATATTTGTATTATCAAGGACATGTATAAACGTACTTACTGTGCAGTCAGAATGGGCTCTGTCATTGTTACATTATCATATTTTATTTTGGTATTATTATTATTATTATTATTATTATTATTATTATTATTAAAGCAGTGACATCTAAGATGCGTTTTTATGTTGTAGCTGGCTGAAGTAGAGCTAGCTGTATTAATTGTTATACTGTTGGGTGAGTTAATTTCCTGTATAACAACATTGAATATTATATGCTCATCAGTGTTTTTTTCAAAGATCTTCATTTGTAAAAACTTGTAACCACAGGTAACTAATAAAAGTAAAAAGTACAATATTTAACTCAGAATTGTACTTGAGTACTTAACTTGAGCATTTTTATTTTATTCATTCAGAATACAAATTTACAAACAAGACATTAAAATACAACAAAATCAATTTCAAAAATTACAATTTTTGTCTCGAGTCGAGCTTAACTTGAGTACATGTTTCCATCACACCCTTCTTTGTAGAGTTACATTTATTTTTTCCATTCTGTGCTTTTGCAACTAAACGTGTCCCATTGTAGTTTTCAGCTTTATTAAACTAAGAATAATGTTTAAACATTAAATGGTTCTTCTTCAAACTGCCAGTCCACAAACATAGTTGCTATAGCTTGAAACGTTTTCCAGTCAATCATACTGCTCAGTGCTCACTGCTAATGAATGCAGTGTACAGTATGAAGTGTGTCTCTAATGTTGGTTTGGCTTTGCTACAATTGAGGCATATTATATATAATTAAATCAGCATCAGTGCCCCTGTCAAATATCTTATGCAACACTTGAAACATGCCTCAACATTCTTATTTTTGTGTTCAGCTTTTAATATGTATTTTCATACAACCTTTTTTACAAAGATAAAAAACACAAGGAGAGTCCAAAGAGTCACAAATAAAACGCTGTTTCTTGGCACAGTGCCTGTTTATTATTTGTCAACCATGCGTGATATATATATGCCAAGCAGGGTGAGCAGACACAGGCTTAGAGATGTTGTATGTAGCTGTTTCACATGGAAAAGTGGAATCTTACTTATCATCTTGTTGTTGCTTCTATCAAACATACCCACTAAAACTCTTTGAACTTAACAGAAGAACAAAATCCCCATCAAAGGCTGCACTTACAGACAAATCAAATACCAGTACACAATTAACTGCTTTTCACCAAACAATGGACACTTTCTTGAGGACATGAATATTGGGTAAACTGCATGAATATCTGCAGATGAAAGGACGTGCTGAAACAGATTCACATTACAGCTCCGGTACACTTAACATGTTCAAACTTATTGACTATTCTTACTCATTATTATAAAGTCAATTAAAGCACATGCCCGGAAGCGGAATCGAAAGTGAGGTCAGTTCTAGGTCAGTCATGTTTTGTTTTAACTTTGCTTCTGGATAAAGTAAATCATCAAGGGTTTGTTAGGAGTACTGGGAGCTGAAATGGTCCATCTCACACAAGCCCTCAAAAACAATTGTCTAAATGTAGCAGATTGTCAGTAAAATGTGAATAAACACATTTAACAGGCCTTGTGCACATGGCCGGTTTGCAGTGCTATCACTTATGAGTAAAGAGATGTAATGGCTGCATTGTATGGTTTCTTTTTGTAAAGTAGGCCAAACATTTATGGAAATAACCGAATTTTTGAAAATGTAGAAAAGAAAACACAAAATTAGTTGGGATGGACGTATCTTTTAAAGAGCTGTATGTGCCTGAATTTTGCAATCTGCCTAAAAAAAGTTTATTTTTGTCAAACTGAGTGCAGCTCTTGTATATACATTGTAACTGTCTGAAGTCCTGGCTGTTGAGTTCCTGTGGACATATTGTGCTGGGCATGATTTGTGATGAGATTAGCTTTCTCTCTACGTATCATAAACAAAGTAGGATCTTTGAACAAGTGTGTGCAGGGACTAAATATATTAAAGGCACTATGGTAACGTGAGTTATAAATGCGCATTCATCTTATGGACATAAGCAGAGTTTACAGTTTGGTTATGTAATATTCGAGGAGGAAAGATGAATTTGTTATATTGCTTTTAGTCTCATGCCAGTTCATGACCTCAACATTGGTAATTGTAGTTCTGAGCAGTGAAACATTTGGGATCATGTTGTGCTCACAAGCTACATACACTGATAAAACAACCTTCTGCAGGCCTTTCACAGCTATAAGAAGGACCTAGTTCAAGCCAATCTAGTTATTTGTCTATATCGGGCAGTGTAAGCAAATATACCTGCACCGCCACCAATGGAAGCCTTGCCTATGATGTTTTGGTGCTCTTTATGTTCTTGTATCAGCGGAAGGATCACATATTCCTCAATGGGATGAGGTTGTGGTACCTTCAAACTTTTCATAGCCCATCAGATAATGTCAATACTTTACACTTAGCTTTTACTTACAATACAATCACTTCATAAAACGTGCATTCTTAAACTTACCAACAACAGTAGCTTCAGTAATTAATCAGTCAGTCAATACTGAGAAGTGAAAAGATGCTGAATAATGAGTGCTTTTGCCTTTAAATTCTCATACATTTTGCTGATAATATCTTGTTTACACCTCCCTCCCCACATGGTGATATTTTCAGCAGCAATAACAGCAGCGACAATTGAAGGAGTCCAGTGATCCACTCCTGCTCAATTCTGAGCTCTGTAAGCGGATAAAGATATCATGTCTTCACACTTACAGTGCTGTAGCACCACTTCTTTCTGTTAATCCAGAGCTGAGACTTTTCTGTCCAGAAACACTGTCCCACCTTGGCACAGATCAGAAGAACCGTGTTGTAGATAGTCATGACAAAGAGGTTTGTTCATGACAGTTCAGCTGCCATCTCTTCCAGGTCCTAACGAGAGGCAACAGCTTGCCTGCAAGATCTGCTTCAAAACGTCACTGCAGCAAACTGCACTTGGATTCGTTTGGATGGAAAAGGACTGACAGAAGAATTCTGTCATTTAGAATGAATTATTTTGACATGCTGTCATGCAGGGATTTCAATTTTTTTTGTTAGGCGTACTGGGAGCTAACATTGTTAATCTCATACAAGCAGTCAAAATCAATCATCCAAGTGTAGCAGATTTTCAGTTAAATTTGAATAAACACATTTACAGGCCTAGTACACATGGCCAATTTGCAGTGTTGACCTAATTTATTTAGTCTTAAGCAAATGTGCTTATAAAAAGAATAAATCCTCATAAGAGCATAACCTTTATCAGCTCAGTTGGTTTTTAAAAGGAGACATGTTTGACAGGACCCTCACGTTTAGATACAGCTGTTTTAATGCAGCCCTGACAGTACTGTACGATCTTAAAGCGACAGTTAAGTCTCAATGAACTTCCCCCTAAATCCCTTTGCTTCAATTTTAATAAGGATTAAGAAAATTCTTCTCAGATCATACATGCTTTATACAAAGAATTTTCAATATGATGTCATTTTAAAGGCTAAAGAAGTCCAACAAATCAAACCAAGAGTCAGCAATGAGGTTCAACCAGGGGCCCTTTTTTTCAGCAATGTTCAGTACAGATGATGTGGAGATGCAGGTTGTTATGGTTTGGTATGTGTAGTTATTGTGATTCATTAAAGAATAATTTGATTTATAAACCTTTTTTAGGATTGTGTGTTAAGGCCATTTTCTCCATTATTTAGTTTGGGCTTATAGAGTTGCAGAGGTTCATGATAATACCTAGTTCATAATTCATAATATGAATATATGTGTTGCACAATGACAATGAATATATAATAACAGGTTATCAACACATGATAAACAGTTGGATTAACACGTTATTTAAGACACTATTGTTTCCCTGGGAAAAAAGTCATGTCAGCGCTAGATCATTTCTTCAATCATTTCATTTGTTCAAGTAAAAAAGCTAAAGCCATGGGGTCAAAACTGTTTAATTCAAGGATAACTTATAAATAAAGTTGATTTATTCATTTCTGTATGTTGTTATTTATCTGGTAGTTTAAACAGAGTAGTGCAGAACGTATTGTAGCACAGAAGCCACAGAATAATGTGTTCATGCCTCTCTTCATGTAGGGGTATTCATTATTATTAGAAGTTATAAAACTAATGTTTACACACTCGTGAGTAACATGAGCCTTGTATATACACAGATTTATGAAAAACTAGAAACAGAAAACTTCATCATGGGGCAAAATATTTTTGTTAGAAGGACAGATTTGGCTACTTGCCTACCACTGACCCGTAACCTCATCATTTAACATAATGCACCATAAAAGTGTCACTGATAAAATAACTTGCACATTTCAAAATGGGCAGTTTTTCAGTTTGAAGTGAAAGCCACAGCTTAATGAATTGTTTTAAGGGTGACAACTCTGGGCCTAATGGAAGGATCCCTCCTTCAATTTCTTCCCTGTAACCTTATTGTTGTAGTAGGAACATCTTGGGCCTTGTTGCTGAAAGATTGCCAATGTAAGCTGTATGCTAATCCAGAGTTATCCTGTGAGAAATGAGAAAACTTCCACATGATGAAGCGGTTCATTATTTTAACTGTGAAATGGATTTATTACGTTTGATTACGCACATTCTCTTTTCAGACCAAACAAGGCAATCAAGCAGTGTGCCAGCCTTATCATGGCCAATATAATCTATGTTTGATCAAGTTTAATAAATGATCACCCAACATGTATAATCATCACTGAACCATTTCCTGAACAATCAAACAGAACAGAACAGAATTCACTTCATGTTGTAGTTAAACTCATTCAGTGTAGTGTTTTCTGTCTATGGTACCGACAGCCACTGTAGTGCGCCTTCACTTTAAAAATAAGAGCCATAATTGCAATTTAAATCATTTTTTAAAGGAAAATGCCATAACATGAGCTGGTTATTGATCTCCAATTTAAATATGTTCTCCTTTTATTAGTCTTAGAGCAAAGTTAATGTGTTTGGGTGTAGACCTGCTTGAACATGCTAGTCTTCAATGTCTTCAGACGACTTGGAACTCTCATTGAAAATATTCTTCAAATTAAAGGATTAGCTGGTTTCTAGTTGTTAGGGTTAGGTTGGCCCTAACCTTAGCCCTACAATAACAATAATATTTCCAGTAATGATTTAAATTAATTACAGCAGTGAAGTGAGGAATGGTGTGTGTGTGTGTGTGTGTGTGTGTGTGTGTGTGTGTATGTGTGTGTGTG
>NC_048408.1:13855862-13867431 GCF_013103735.1 Etheostoma cragini
TGTGTGTGTGTGTGTGTGACAGGCAGTGATAAAATATAGAATGTTAGATGGTTAATTAAATGAAATCATATCAAATAAAATATAGATTGAAAAATCAATATCCCCATAAAGACTACAAACCCACTAGGGCAGGCACGTGCACGCAGTCATATGTGAAAATAGGATTCTTTGTTGATGGGGGGGCAGTCTGGTATTATGGGACCTAGTAGGCTGATCTCAATAAAAAAAAGTCCCTTGAATGCAAGGAGTCGCTTGGAAATAATGTCTCATTGCTGATAGGTTGTTGAGCTACACCAGCCCCACTTGCACATGGCTTGGCTCACTGCTCTTTATTTCTCCAGTTTCTCATTGGCTTTTGGCAATCATGGTTCGCTACAATCATATGCCCGTGCAGTTTTCAATGAATATTGTATGCGGTCTCTAGCTTTTGAGCAGATCATTTGAATCAGCGGGTCGCGAGAACGAAGGTATCCTGGATAAACACACCAGATGATGGAATTTCTCCCAGAGAGCGCAGCTGCTCGACCAAGACTGTCTCCTCCCGAAATTAGATAAGAAGAGCAGAGCCAGGATATTATACAGCGGGGAAGATGTTCTGCACGAAGCTGAAAGAGAAGATACCAGGAGAGTGTCCTTTCTCCAGTAGCGCCCAAAATAATGAGCTCGGAGACTTTGAGGAGCGCTCAGCTTGCGCCGCGGATCTATCGCCTATTTCTAAGGACGTGCATGGAAAAATAAGTGAGGATCTACCTCAACAAAAAACAATCAGAGCCAAAGTTAACCTGCATACACTTGGAGAGAGCATCCGAAAATTGGCGTGTCCAGAGGTGAGTTATATTATAGCCTATTATTTGTCGCATGTCTGCCTTGTCGCACAGACAGCATGACTGTTTATTAAGATTATTGGTTTAATGGTAATAGTGTATTTTTTTAAGTATTTGTGGGCGCTGCTTTGAATAAAGCTGCTGTTCAGACTTGCCAGACGATGGCCTTTAACACTTTGTCATACAGTTTCAAAGGCTGCACACTGCCCTCCAACGAATGATGAGAATATCAGATCAAACCAGAGACTCTGAAAGGTAACACGTGTGTTTTTATATTACAGTTGCCAATAACAACTATACTCCTCCTAGACTGTTACACTTACTACTACAGCTGTTGTTGTATATTAGGCAGGCCTGTACCCACCACAGCTTGTATTCCCTAATAGCAATAATGATACTAAAATTTCACAGAACCATTAGACTCTCTGTTTACCTCAATATCCCTTACAAATGTATCTTGCTACTCTTGACACAAATGATTATGACAACAATAAGGTGTGAGGCTGCTGTACTCGGAGGTAGAGAGACAAACAGATAATTAAATCATCCAAAATTGTCAAACATACAATGGTTGCAGCTTCTCAAATGTGATAATTTGCATATAGAGTAAATGGAATATTGTTTTGGGCGGTCAGACAAACAAAAGAAGACATGGAAAGACTTGAGATTTGGGAACATTATAACAGCCATCTCTCACTTTTTTTCTAGGCAAAACAACGAGTTGATTAATTTAGAAAAGGTTTGGCAGATTGACTAATAATGAAAAGAATAGATAGTTGCAACTGTTGTCTGATGAATTGAACAAAAACCTGCTCTACTGAGATGTATAATGAGTCTGACTGTAATTTGTCATCTTGCAGTCCAGTAGTTTGCTGTACAGACTATCAGAGTTGCAGCGATGAACCGGAACATTTAGTGGAAATGATGAACATTTACTCAACCAAAACAGGTAATGCCAAATTTGAAGCTCAAATTATAAAATGTGTAATTTTAAGTTTAAAATTCTGGGTAATGTTCAACTTTACATATTCACCTGTTTCCATGCATGTGTCTTATAGCAATCCAGATGGAAGCTTTGAAAGTTGCTCTTGGTGAGGAGCTCTTCAACATGTGCTATGAGGAGGACAGACACATTTTGAGGGTGGTGGGGGGAGCTCTCCATGACTTCCTCAACAGCTTCAATGTTTTGTTGAAACAGAGTACGCCGCCCAACACAACCAGAGAGAGTTGTGTAAACGATCCTTCGGTGCTGTGCTTAGACAAGGATGCGGGTCTGCTTACTGTCTATTTCTTCAACCCCCGCCCAACCACTGAGCTCTTCTTCCCTGGAGTCATCAAAGCTGCAGCCCGCCTGCTGTATCACACCACTGTGGATGTGTTGATTGACACCCCCAGTGCTAAAGACAGCATCTTGCAGTCCAGCCCGCAGCCCAGTCTTCTGTACACAGTTGCAGTTAAGGATGCCAAAAATCTGACCCCCAGTCCGCTGCGGGCTACCTCAGCTGGGACCCTTCCTACCTCTTTGTTCTCCACCATCTTCCCTTTCCATCTGATCCTGGACAAGGACCTAGGTCTGGTACAAATAGGACATGGGCTCAGGAAGAGACTCTTTAGGAAAGATGGACTGAGGCGGTCTGCTACCTTCCAAGAACACTTTTCTATTGTCTCTCCCCAGATCAAATGTACCTTTCAAGGGATTCTGACCATGCTGAACACACAGTTTATCATTCGGATCAAGCATGGCGTCTCCATCGCAGACAACACCGGGAAGGTATGTCGAGAGAAATCTCTGGGAGAAACAACTTGAGAAGTGACGTCACTAACTAATGAGGTGGAAAAAGTCATCCGGCCGTTGTCTTAATAGCAAGATAGAGATAAAAAAAAATCATGCTATTCATAAGCATTCAGGCCTATAAGTGTTATAAACGGATGCACTTGGCCCGGAGCAAAGATCATCATTCGACCCCCAACGGAGATCAGAAGCAAATGTCAAACTATTTCATCCATCAAAGGCACAGCCATGCTTGTGCTATTTATGTGATGGTGCACAGCAATTGGTCGCCATGACAATGAAAAAATGAATTATTAGTGAGTAAACATGGCCGTGGTATAACAGCATTCAGCCAGAGATGCCTCCTCTTACGATAACACTAGTGTTCCAGTGGTAGATTTTCTGCTAATAGCTACAGTGCCCAATTTAAACAGGTGAAAATCAATAGGTGTCTCAGTCTCTTTCATCCGGGGCTCATTATGTATTACGCAGCTGACAAGTCTACTACACACAAACACGATTGACACGTGGCACATTCAACATTCATTATGTTACAAATTTCTAAATATTCCTTAAGCTGAATGTGTACCTATAGCTATTGTTGTTATAACAGTTAAGAAGACTAACAGTTTAGAGGCACACTCGTGGCTCTGTGAAGCTTTGATAAGAAAACCAAGTGATTAAAGTTCAGGTCACAAAATATTGTTTAATCTTTCTTAATCTAGCTGTCGTGGCGAAGTACATTTTATAAGGGAGGTGTCATAGTAATAATAATTTAAAAAGTTAGAGGGCAGGAAGAATATGCCTTGAAATAGTCTTTGGTTTGAATGCTGAAACCTTAAATACTACTAAATTAGTAGGGTTCTCATTGCTCACACACTATTTATCATTAGTATTTCAAAGTACAATGCTGATGGGAATGTCCAACATTTTTTTTATGTATTTATTCATAGTTTAAAGTGCTGGACGCATTGAAACATTGACCTCATGGTGGCGGTAGATAAAAGGTCACGAGAGCATGATTTCATGGCAATCCGTCCAACAGTTGTTGAGACATTTACCTTTAAACCACAAATCATGGTGGCCTATAGAAGAAAAGTCAGAGGATCACTAAAGTCAGTAAGTGCCCTTGGTTTAGAAAGTATTTTAAAATAAATTAGTTCCACTGGAACATAAATAAACCTTTTGGCGTTGTTTACTGTTGTAGCTGACGGACTGCTACATACAGCTGCCCTTTTATAAATACTAGGCAGACAAGTACAAGTTAGGTTATCTTTATGTTGAATATTTAAATGTCCAATAAGTTTTAGGAGTCTATGTATTTATGCACTGTATATTGACAAGTGCACAGATGCCACTGAGAGCAAAAAACCTTTGTCCTTGTTTGGTTGTGGGAAATGTGTACATATAATAAGAATAACTAGCACTAATAATAGGGCACATTTGCTCTAGGATGTAGCCTACAGAGTAATCCTAATCAGTCTTCTTTCAGAACACAGGAGGACAGCTAATCCCAATATTTACATTCCAACTAAGTTTAGCAAATTCCACAAAAATGAACTTTTCTCATCATCTATTTTTTCCTTTCAGCTCATGGACCTTAAAGGTCAGATGATCTACGTTTCAGAGTCAAATGCCATCTTGTTCCTGGGCTCACCATGTGTGGACAAGCTGGAGGAGTTAACAGGCTGCGGCCTCTACCTGTCAGACATCCCTATTCATAATGCACTGCGTGACGTAGTGCTGGTTGGTGAACAGGCCAAAGCGCAGGACGGTTTGAAGAAGCGTCTGGGGAAGGCCAAGGCGGCCTTAGAGCACGCTCACCAGGCACTGGAGGAGGAGAAGAAGAAGACAGTGGACCTCCTCTTCTCCATCTTTCCCGGCACTGTGGCGCAGCAGCTGTGGCAGGGCCAAACGGTGCAGGCCAAGAAGTTTGACCAAGTAACGATGCTCTTCTCTGACATTGTGGGCTTCACTGCTGTTTGCTCACGTTGTACCCCGATGCAAGTGATAACCATGCTCAGTGAGCTGTACACCAGGTTTGACCACGAGTGTGGAGAGCTTGATATCTATAAGGTAGGTTAATGGAACATAAGAGTACTGTACTGGTGAGCATTATTTTGATTTGCACAAGCTGTTTACAAAGTTAACAATTAAGACTTTTGTAATCTATTGCACTGCTGAGTTTAGCATATATGAGACATTTCAAAAGTAGCTGACATTAGACAGTTACATTCACACAGTACTGTTACAAAATGTAAAAATGTAATTTAGGTTCATCAAAGGTTGAGAAATCTTAGCATTATATCCAACTTTGATTTTTATTGCAAAGTGTGAATGACAAAGTACAATGCTTAATCAGATAAAAAAAAAAACAGTATTATTTTATATACAATTTAAGAGAAAGTGACGATGGACATTTAATTTACACCGTTGTAAATAACATTTTCATTCTAAATGCTAGTTTAGTTTAGTTAGTTCTAACACACATATTTACAGTACTCTAGCCAGATTATTCAAATAACATTTAAGATGTATTTATTAATCTGAAGGTTCAATTATATTTTTTATTATTTGACCTCCCCAAATGGTTTAATGTCGCCTCTACGCTGCAGTATACCTGTGGTGGACAATTAAATATCTGTTTGGTTTTTGGCAGTCACATCTTCTGATGTTCTGTTCTGTATTCTGACATTTAGCCTTAGAAATACCAGAATCAGCCTCAAAACCCCTCAAGTTCACGGAAGCATACAACATCTGTGTCCTCAACTCTATCCATGGCTGTATGGCCTCTGTCCTGTAGCTCACTAAAAACACAAAAATCGGCTTTAACTGGTACTTTTTTCCAAGTTAACTGTAGCTGCTGACATAACTGGAAAAAACAACTACCGTATGTCACACATTTAAAAAACGGATTCATGTTTTTTAAATGTAATCATTTAGCACATCATATGGTGTATGAAGATACATTATTTGCCTTCACATTTAATTAAAAAAGACTATAGCTCAACCAACTACCATAGTGTCTCCCAAAGGCTGCTAATCTACAGGGAAGCTGGGTAATGTAATCAACGTGTCATGAAAGCATAACAGACAGAGCAGCATGTTTGACAAATATCTCGTAAAACACTAGGAAGTCCGAGGTTCCTTCAGCACCCTGTTTCCACTCCACATGTACTGCATAAGGCTAAAAATAGTTTCACTTTGTCTTTGTCACATAGCTGTTGAGTGCTCTCCGGTCCAGATTTACACGCACAAAGAAGAAGTCAAAAAAGTCCTGTGTGGACTTTTAAATATGACCATGGATCAAGTACTACTAGGGTTTAAGTTGTATTTTTTTGCCCTTTGTCTTAGCTGTCAAATTCATTTTCAGTAAAAGACATTTTGATGAAAATCCATTGCACATTTGCAACTTTGCTCAAGATATAGGCTACTGTCTACATTGCAAAGTGGAATAAAGTTTAAATCATTTTAAGGATCATGTGCTGTATTCAGGTGGAGACCATTGGTGATGCATACTGTGTAGCTGGTGGCTTACACAGAGAAAGCAAGACTCACGCCGTCCAAATTGCACACATGGCCTTAAAGATGATGGAGCTTTCAGACGAAGTTATGACACCAACTGGAGAACCAATACAGGTAAGGGTCAAGTATTGATTAGCATACAACACATTATTCAACTTGATGATGTAACTGTCAACCCCGCAAGAGAGTTTTCTTAAAAAAAAAAAATCCCATTATAAAAAATAATAATCTAACTATATTCTAACAGAATATAGTTGCTGTCACAAAGGTGAATATTTTTGTTCAAGTCCGTAGAGATTTTCGGACATGGACCAGTGAATAAATCCAGAAATTAACTGTCTAAATTATGCTTTAGCTTGTTACTGTAATATTACAAATTCTTTTTATGTAAAGCTACCAAATCAAAAAACTAAAAGTAATAAATGGAAATTATATGATTTGTTGAATATACTGATCTAAGTAAACATGAAATATAAAAAATGGCAAATTACAGGGAAATGTTTACAAAACATACTGGCCTGGCTGTCTTATCCTGCCTCCTGCTTGGCTGATATGTTTCGTGTTGATAGTCTTGCTTCTGTAACGTTAGCTTAATGTAGTTTTTGTTGTCATACTCTGAATTACAGCAACAAATAATCCACTTTACAATTAAACTTAACGTTACAGTAGTTCACTCAAGCACTCAGAGTAATCTTCTTTTAGCAACTTTATCGCTAATGTCTTAGTTGTTTAAACGCTATTAGCACTGTTTGCTACTTTAGTTTAGCAGTTAGCAATTGCTTCTCTCACGATCTGGCTCTCTGTTGATCTGTGTGTCAAATTTAGCTATTCCTCTGCCTTCTTATATGATAATTGTACATGTTACAACTGTAATGTTAGTTTATTTGTCGTGTTGGAGGCAACGCTCCACGCCAGAGAAACTCGATCATTAACGTCAGATGCTGTATCTTAGCCCCCAGGAACACTAATTGGTGTGGGCTGACCTAATGTAGTTCCCGTCCCCTGGCAGCCGTCGGAAAGCCAGGAGGCTGGGGTACAGCCTGAAAGACAGTCCATCAGGTGTCAGATGCATGGAAATGCAAAGATGGTAAACTGATTTGTATTTATACAATCTGATTGGCAATCAACACAAGCCTACTTCCTAGTTCTACTAGCGGTCAAAAACTTGACAGGGTACCTTTAAACTGGAGTAAATCATGCGGGGACTATTTTCATTTGTAGATGATTTAAGGAAATACAGGGTTCTGTATTAGTGCCAGCACCACAACTACAATCATGTATGGTTAAAGAGTGGAGTGGAAGCCTTTGATGCACTGTAATAGTATTGAACAAAAGACAAGCAGAAGCCTGAATCATGTTGAATGTTTCCTCAGATGCGTATAGGAGTCCACACTGGTTCAGTACTGGCTGGTGTAGTTGGGGTGAGAATGCCGCGCTACTGCCTTTTTGGCAACAATGTCACAATGGCCAATAAGTTTGAATCCTGCAGCCAGCCTGGAAAGATCAACATCAGCCCTACAACTCACAGGTGAGGTAACACAGCTAATTCAAGTTGCAAATAACTCTTGCATTTTCTATTAGATTTACAATGGAAACTCTTAACTTCAATCTAAAACATTGTTATTTGACTGAAAGACACAAAGCAAAATAGATGTCAGACGTTAATGAGCCAATACTTTGTTATTACTATATTATTTGTTGCCAGAAGTGGTTGTTAAGAAAAAAAAACCAAAGGGCTCTAGCCAAGACACTTCACTTTTAAAAGAGCACTGTGTTTCCTCTTATGTCAAATAATTTGCTACATTGTTTTTAGATTCATGTTTTATTTGTGTGCTCTTTGTCCCAGATTGCTGAAGAATCGTCCAGAGTTTGTCTTTGTTCCAAGGAGGAGACAGGAGCTTCCGGCCAACTTCCCAGAAGACATCCCTGGTGTTTGTTACTTTTTGGAGGCGCCATTTAAAACTGACTCTGAAGTTAAATTAAGCTGCTGAAGAGCCCAAAAAACATTAGATATGACGAAATATGAAGGTATCCAGTGAACCCAGTGCAAATACCTTGTATATTTTGGTTTGGGTTGTTTAAATAATGATGACGGTGTCTATAGTCAAACTCTTGCAGCTGCTTAATTACAGACATGTCAGTTTGCTGTCAAACATGAGTCTTGTCTCTGTACAATTATCCATTTGCACAGTTGTAGCCATGGATGTATTGGTTGTAGCACAGATAAATACACACGTTATTTTTCTTCCAGAATGAGTCATCTCTGTAATATGATCTCATATGATATAAAAATGGCTTTCTTTGACTGTTTTGTTAAATGTAACATTGCAGAGGCACAAAATACCTAAACTGCTTTTGGTTTGCTGTAAAGAATTAAATACTTCTGTCATAGTATGAAATACATTTTTGGATGTTGATCCTAAATGTAATGTTTGATTCCTTTTATCAAGATTTTTTTTGTAAATATCTGACTGGTCCATTTACATCTGTCGAGACAGCTGCTAAAGGCACCTTGGCCTATTGGTACGGCAAAAGAATTCAAGGTAAAAACTGAATTAGCTTTGTGTGTTTCAGTGGAGAATTTCACAACTAATTATTTGTAAAAGCTTAAGGAAATCATACAGTTATATAAAACTTTAGGAGACATCTTGCCTTATTAAATTAAAGATTCAAAATTCAAGATACTTTATTGTCATTGTATGAACACAACAAAATTTTGTTGGTGGCAATCCCATTCCTCTAATTGAATGAAGGGATGCAGAGCATAACAGGTGCCTTAATAGAAATATACCGGCAGGATCACAGATGTTTCATGTAATCTTTACTTTTTTTTTTTTATTTAGATATGGTTTACCATGAATTCACATGTAATTAACTTCTTCCAGAGGTTTGTGGTTCCAACTCCAGTATATCTTTGTGATAACATGATTTTAGACCATTTATTAGATATAACACATTCTAAGATCCAATTTTCCTAATATACGTAATGTGCGTGTTCAAAAAAAAAAAAAGAGTTTCCCCACTGAATTATACTTTATTTATTATATTGGGTTCATAGTACTCCTTTCCTATAGTCTACAGTGGGAAAGTGAAACATCCGGAATACAATGAATGTTCTATCCCTAACAACGATGTGCTTTAATCTTTAATGCCTATTGTAATGTAATCAAAGTGCAATAAATATTGACATTAACATACCTACTGTAAGTGACTCCACATTGTACAAATTATAGTAGCTTTTCTGTAACATAAAAGATTTGCAATGTTACATATTACTACTGACACAAACCTTTATAATATGATAAGCTATGATAAGCAATGTTGGAAAGTAACTTAAGTACATTTACTCAAGATACATAATTATATCTTTAAATTACAATTTTAGGCACTTCCACATTACTTTAGGACTTTCATTTTATGTTTTGTAACACTTCAACTTCACTACATTCCCAGCAGAAATGTTGTATTATAATATTTTTTATCTAAATGATCTGACACCTGTAGTTACTAGCCTACTTAATTTGGAGATTAGTATTTTACATAAAAGAAACCTATGATCAGATCATCATGTAGGCCACAGTTTATTGTTAGTGATTAAACAACCGATAAAGCATATACAGTTAATTAGGATTAGCTCCCTTTTGACCTGCTACAACATTACATTGCTAATTAAATCTTAATAGTCATTCATAATACAATTATTCATTTTTGAAAGGAGTCATGCTGAGCACATATACTTTGGCTAGTAGGGCCCACATTTTTGCTGATAATTCATTTTTTCATTTACATTTTTTACTTTACCTACATTTTGAGTGCATGACCCTTAAAAAGTAGTTAAACAGTGTGGTATTGCTGTCTTTACTAAAGTAAAGGAGCACCAGAGTACCCTTCATCTTTTGAAAGGTTTTCCATACAAGTGCCTTTTTTTCAAAACTATCCGCTTTGTCGACGTTTTTGAAGATATCCAAAGTTGATTTTTGTGCTACAGTACTCAGATAACATTAGTTGTAAAGGTAATAGTTTAAAAAACGATGTTAAACACCAGAAACTGTAGCTGCCTGCGGTGGTTCATCAGCATCAGTTGGACAACGCAGCTGAGTTCTCATTGGTCACGGATGGCCTACGTAAGACCATGTCTGATCTGCTATTGGACAGACTCACTGTCAGTTGTTAGCGGAGGGGAAAAAAGGTGGAATGGACGCAGAGACGATCAGCATCTTTACCAAACGATGAAGGTTGAGTCAGATCCAACAGATTTCGTTTAAAAATAAGAAAAAGAAGAGCAGCTGTCATTATGGTATGTTCCCGAAGATTTGGTATTATGTGTTAATGCTGGTTAATAGTCTGTTTGTCGCGCGACGTGGTGCATTTGCGTTTTACATTTCCTGTTAAGAGACCGATAGCTGTTATACAATCATTTTCCTGATTGAACTTTGCATTTATAGTTAAGCAGGATATGCATGTATTTAAGTTCATAGTAGCCTTAGCTATGTTTTTAGCATATTATACATCGTAGGCTTTAGAAACACGCATAGCCAGGCACCAGGTATATTTTAGCAACATTTTCTGTTTGCATGAAATAATATTCACGTTGCTCGTTTTTTTAATCAAAAATTTACAGTATGGGTTTGTGAATCACGCCTTGGAGCTCCTCGTCTTAAGGAATTATGGCCCGGAAGTGTGGGAAGACATCAAGTGAGTTTCTGGATCGTGTGTTTACTATTTGGCCCTGTTGGTACAGGTTACACTGTGGCCAACCAGACAAGACAGGGCTGTTGTACAGCCAGCACCTTCAGCTGGGAAAGGCTGGCATTTGCCTTTACTGTAATGATTAACCTTCATCCTCTGCAGACACACACATAGGTTGGTAAATATCACATTTAAATTCTGCCCAATAAGAAACTTATTATATCAAGTATTGTAGGCTGACATTTAAGGTCAGAAAATATCCCTATTTGTTAATGCTAAAAAGTAATAATACTAAACTCCTGCATTCAAAATCTAACTTAAGTAAATATAGACGTATGATCAGCAAACATTTCTAAAAGTAAAACCAGGCCTACTCATTATACAGAAAAATATTCCTGTAAGTGTTATATATATTATTTGATTGTTAATACTACTCCATTAATGTGTAAGTAACATTTTCATGTTGGAGCTGGCCGAGGTGAAACTATCTCTTTGGCTTTACCTATATTTTGGGTAGTTTAATCTAAAACAATGTCTCATATGGTATGGTGATATGGTTTGCATAAAAAGAAACCAAAATAATCTGCAAAGTATTAATTATAAGATGCCAAATACATTTTGCGGAGTAAAAACTGCTCCCTCTGAAAGTAAAGTAAAAAGTAAAATAGAAGCACTCAAGTTACATAACTTAAATCAGGGCCGTAGCCGGGGTTTTAAAAATACTGAGGTCATTAATCAGAGCCCCCCCCCCCCCCCCCCC
>NC_048408.1:13867531-13921605 GCF_013103735.1 Etheostoma cragini
AAAAAAAAAAGAAGCAGCAGCTGCCTCTTGTAAATGTTTTCAATGTTGTCATTCTTCAGCCACCATCTTATGTTATCTCTGTAAATTTAACTCAATGTTATTGAATGCTCAATTCATCATGTTTGGTCGAGTTGAGACCTTTGATGAGCTGAATCATTTAAAAATGAATTATTATTTTACTTTACAAAAGCTTTCAAGGCTTGGTATGTTTTTTCAGCTGAAAGAATGGCAGCTGCTCCCCAGGCCTCTAAATCATTTCTGTTTTCTCTGTTAAACAGTACTAATCAGAACCTCATTAGCTTTTCTGACAATTAAAAAAAAAATGGGTTGTCAAATGTAAAAATAGCAGCCTGAGCTTGGAGCTAAACCTGATTATCTGTATTTGTTCAACAGCATTTAAAACCACACAACCACTTCAAAGCAATATGGAAACCTTTCTTTTGTTATCGTAATCCTCACTGTCTGGCCACAAATTAGACAAATACGTTGTTATTGAATTATTGCTGTAAACAGAAGTCACTCTGGGATTTAAGACAAAAAGGCAAAGCTACTAGTTGTCAAACAAGCTGCCCGCAATATATTTCTGCCTACTGTTTATTTCTGCTGTGACATTTGCTCATGAATGATGGCTTCACCTTGTTTTCAGGAGGGAGGCTCAGCTTGATATTGAGGGTCAGTTCCTTGTTAGAATCATATATGAAGATGGCAAAACATACGATCTTGTTTCTGCTGCAAGCAAAGTTCTCAGTAAGTCACAACATGCTTCTTTTCAATTATTGGAATAAAAACAACACTTAATGTGGTGATATTTTAACAAGAATTTGTATCGTAAGATTAAATACTGATGAAATCATTTCTGTATTTCAGAGATTGACGCAGGAGACATTTTGCAGATGTTTGGGAAGATGTTTTTTGAATTTTGCCAAGAGTCTGGATATGACACCATCTTGAGAGTGTTAGGATCAAATGTTCGTGAATTCCTGCAGGTATAGGCTCTCTCTTCTTTGAATGTAGAAGTGCTGGATGGTGTCCTTAACCAACATTGTACCAAAAATGCAATGTTTAAAGTGGGACTCCATCGATTTTCACACACGAACGTCTGTTAACTCCTTACCGGGATTATTGCTCAGCCAGTGAAAAATGTTGTATAATGTCTTGTGTAGCTCAGTAGGAGAAAATAACAGTGATGTCATCAGGGTAATCTCAGTTTGGGCTTGGGATTTAGCCTATTATACCTCAGCTAGATTGTAATTAACTGTGCCGTAATGGTATTGTGCATATTTTATATTTTAATCTAATGTTTTAGAATTTGGATGCCCTACATGACCACCTGGGTACCATTTATCCCGGGATGAGGGCTCCCTCGTTCCGCTGCACCGATGCAGAGAAGGGGAACAATCTGATTCTCCACTACTACTCAGAGAGAGAAGGCCTGCAAGACATTGTGATTGGCATCATTAAAACTGTCGCTCAACAAATCCATGGGACAGAGATAGAGATGAAGGTCTGCTTGCTGTTTTTGGTCCTTTTTTTCCCTACAGCTCTAATGGCTCACTCGCTACTGATGATGAAGATTACTTTTTTCTCTGTTCCTCTCTTAATTTATGGTTTAACAGTTAATGAAGCTTTCTAGTCTCTGTAATGTTTTAGAATATATGTGTGTGTGACTGTGTCTATCTCAGAATATAATTAAAGAGATTATAATGTGAAGATAAATTGAACAGAAACAGAAACCTCCAAAACATACAAGTGAACAGTGCAGTACAGTGCAGTCCAGCAGTGAGGTTTTTAGGCTAATGTCTGTGAGTCAGAGCATATTTTTAGATCTAAGTTAGAGTCTCTAGCTTCCAGGGAGGTTTTTCTCTCAGTTTTAGTTTATCTATCGAACTTTGAATTAATTTAAATTGGCCATTGACTGCACAATTCTCAGATAATTCACCCTGAGGAGAGATCCATGTTTTTAAACCTTGCTCCTTTACCAGATCACGCTAATCAGATTTTGTCTAAACTAGTATGAATAAGTTAATGTCATGAACTGTCATTGGTATTTTAATTGTTTTTTAATGGCTGGAATTTTCTCTTTGTTAATAAGCGAGCGAGTTTTCTTACAAATCTAATCATCTTGTACAGACGGGATCATACTCTTCAGCAATTGTGTGTGTAATGAAAGAACAGAAAATGGCGCTCAAAATGTGACACCCAATTTCTAGAAATATTAGCCACTGTTGCTGTGGAAACAGGGTGCAGAGACAGTAGCTTGACGTCAGCAGGCCGTATGCACACAAACCCTCTGAATAATGTCATTTTTGTCTTAATTCTTTAAAATACTTACAGGATTGTCAATGACATTTTTAATGGAATATTATTAATTAAACACCTAATTGTATAGGTGAAATATATAATTACAGTTTATTAATTACTGTCACTGTGTCACGATATAGTTTGATTTCATTATAATTATTATGTGAGTTTTGTAACAATAATATCAATAGTCAATCTATTATTTAACTCCATCTAATGTAGATGATCCAACCAAAAAGCGCAGAGTGCGACCACATCAAGTTTCTGATTGAGGAGAAAGACTCGGAGGAAGAGGCGTTCTACGAGGACCTGGATGGCTTTGAGGAGAATGGCACACAGGAGACTCGGATCAGCCCGTACACATTTTGCAAATCCTTCCCGTTCCACCTCATGTTTGACAGAGACCTGATGCTCACACAGTGTGGGAACGCCATTTATCGAATCCTGCCTCAGGTGGGGTTTCACATCCAATTATGTAACAGTCTGTTTTACATGAGGCAGCAAACACTGTTTCATCACTTGATTATGTTTAGGTTGACTTGTGTCTATTTTTAGTCTCTGTCTTTGTTGTAGATGCCCAGAATGTAGCAGTTATTAATTACATACATGTAGGTAAAGCAAAAACCTTTAATCTCATGTTGCTGAACAATGCATATTTCATTTTATTCCCTAGCTCCAGCCTGGTACCTGTATCCTTCCTTCAGTTTTTTCCTTAGTCCGTCCTCACATTGACTTCAGTTTTCATGGCATCCTCTCCCACATCAACACCGTCTTTGTTCTGCGAAGCAAGGTATATATACCATATTATTTCATTTTTTGTCACAGCATCGTTGGCCAATCACATCAATACTTGTTTTATATTAGCATTCTTTTCCAGAACAGGGTTTGATTGTATGTGACAGAATATGTTTATAGTCTAATATATTAATATTGTTAAGAGGCCTGTTCATATTTAGCTGATTGATAATTAAGCATCTGCATAACATTTTTTTACATGCAAAGATGCAAACAATTAATCCATTAAAGAAACGGATATGTTGCATTTCATATTGCATTTATTAATATATATATTGAGAAGGAGAAATTTCAATGAGCAAACAAATGGAAACTTACAAAGCAAAATACATAGGTGTTAAAATGACCGCTGCCGTGACTTGCCATAAAATGCAATAAAGCAGATGGTAGTCATTGTGAAGAGACTGGACTCAAACCGCTGCCACTCCTGTTTATTATTTTACACTCATCCAATCTGAACCAATACTCTCAAATGGTGGATGATGCATGTGATACATTGGGAATATAAAAAACATACAGAAGATTGAGCTAAACTGGTGAGAAGAACATATTTTGCAATGTTTATAAGTGTTATGAAATCCTGACAGGAGGGGCTACTGAACGTAGAGACTATAGAGAACGAGGACGAGCTGACGGGGGTGGAGATCAGCTGTCTAAGATTGAAAGGACAAATGATTTACTTGCCAGAGGCGGAGAACATCCTTTTTCTTTGCTCACCAAGGTAAACCCACAGTCTGTCCTGACAGAAGCAGACTGAATATATACACACACAAACACACACACACACATCAAAAACACTAATGCTCTTTAGCTACTGAAATTGTCCTGGAATCCAAATTTCCAAGGGGTTCATTTTTTTGACGAATACCATTGCTTTTTATGCTTATTGAAAATAAATCCCCCTATATGCACACACACACCCTCATTTTAAGAAAAACTGTGAAGTTGTTACAATTTGCTGCACTTGCTTGCCTCCACAGTTTACTGTTTCCTTTGTACTACTATTTTGATAATATGCAGGAAGGTCACTGTACCTACAATGCGTTGGTCCTTCTGTCAATACTTTTTCAGTCCTTACTGTACTCTGTTTGTGGTGTTGAGGAGGGACAAATGGCCTTGAGGCTGAAGACTGAAATCTAAAAAAATGGGTCACAAACAAATTCTTTCATTTAAAAAGAAAAAGCTCAGTAATTGTCTAACAGGAGTAAATAGTGCACTTGTTATGGATTATTTCAGTTGTGGATTAATGTGAAGCAAGTATTTACAGAAGCAGGGCAGTTTGTCTGGGATTATTCTATATACTTTGCGTTCCACTTCCGGGATTGCTCTGCTGCTGCAGGAAATGAACTGCTCCTCAGCTCTTTGCATGGTAACTTGAGACTGCTAGTTAGCCTATCTTTCCAATCTGAGTTTTCTCTCTCACGACTATTTTGCAGCGGCTCTGTGCGGAGTTTAGCACCGCCCATGACAATTTTGCAAATGAACCAGATTGCGTTTTCCTCCCATGCCTAACTGTTTATGGGGAGTAGCCAGACACTCCTTCAGGGTGCTTTGGAGGAAGGTCTGGCAAAATGCTCACCATGATAAATACAAATAGTGTGGCTCATTTATTTCTTTTTAAAGGATATTAAGGCACTTTTATAAAGTTAGGGGACTGGTTAGTTTGGGTCAATCTCCAACAACCCTGGATCCTACACTTACTTTAAACTTGATAGCATCTTCTGTTCACTGCCTTTCAAATGCTCAAGCCAATCAAACTCCACACCCCCAGTTTGTGCAATCTTTCTGTTATAAATTGCATTATAAGACGACATCCAACTGTCTGCACAGGATAATTAGTACTCCATGTGACAAGTAAACAGATATTTATGTCCAAAAACAGTGGCGTACCCCTTTAATAGTTTTTTTTGGACAGCAATGGACTATGATCTATGACACCAAGAAATGGGCTATATCCATTTTCTGCATTCATATACAGTACAAATTGTGTATAGATACATGGTCAGAGAAAAAAAAACCCACAGAAAAACCAATGAGATGGTACTAACATTGTTTTTTCTGTTGTGACCTCTAGTAGCCTATGTGGCCCTTGTATAACCAGACACTTCTAGTTAAATATGGTACGCAGGAAAGCAGGGTTGCAAAGATCCTCACAGATCAAAGACACTTTGTAGAGGGCAAGATCAGTTTGTTCACAAAGGGTTGAAAGGAAACAACAGGGGCTTGTTCACCTAACCCGATAAGACTGATACAACACAGTGTCTGACCTTACCCATAACAACACAACATTTATCGGCAGACAGTTGGCTCGCTCATGAAAGGACAGTGGCGATCTCATTGCTAGTGGTTCATACTTTATGTTCTGTTTAATATGTTCTGTTTAATTTACACTGATTACTGATGTGAACAAAGATCAAGAAGAAAAGGCTGTAGTTTTCTGTCTACACATAATACAGACATGTTCTGCCATTTTGCTGTTAAAACAATGTAGTACCAGTAATAATGGGGTTCTCACTGTTTTCTCCTCTCTTGGCTTTTCTAGTGTTATGAACCTGGATGATCTCACACGAAGGGGGCTTTACCTGAGCGACATCCCGTTACATGACGCCACACGTGACTTGGTGCTGCTAGGCGAGCAGTTTCGAGAGGAGTACAAGCTGACCCAGGAGCTGGAAATCTTGACAGATCGTCTGCAGCACACACTCAGGGCCCTGGAGGATGAGAAGAAAAAGACAGACAGGTCAGACATTTTTTTCCTCAGGTGTAAACTGCAGCTTCAGCTTTTAGTTTTCTAGTTAGAATAACAGTAGAAGAAATATAACCGCATACCAATGTATCATATAAATAGTTTAAGACATTATCCCCAGACCTGCTAAAGTAGCTATTTATTGGTTGACTTGTCAACACAAAGTGAACAGGTTAAGCAAAGAATGTTGATATTCTCAAATAATATATTAATAATTTTAGAGGCCTATTGAGGTAAAACTACCTGGAATTTACTAAGGAAAAACCAAAGATAAGATAAACGTCATTGTGTTATGTACCAGATATAGTTTTTTTTCTGATTATGTAGTAATACTTTGAATTTATATTGTGACCCTTTGGAGTGTAAATTGTGTATTATAGTCATAATTCAGTCAAAACGTGTAATTGTATGTGTTGGTTTGCCTAAACTACTCTTTACCTGTCATTGTCGCCCAAGACACTTGGCGTTCAGAAAAGGGCCTGTCCTAGTATTGTAATTTGGCACAGCAGTGGTTCACAGCTGGAGAGGAGCACAGGAGGTTAAGGGTGGTCTTTATAAGACTGCTGTAGAAGCCCTATCGTCTTATAGGAAAATACTTTCACTCTGCCTCTTGGATCCCCATATTATTATTCTCGCCATTCTCCAGTCTTAAAGCGCATTGGGGCTCAAACATTGATAAGAATTCATGGTTCCACTCTAAATTTGAGAACTGCTGCTGTTCTAGTTTTTGCCTTTTAAAACAATATGTTTTCTGATAATGAAAATATATCATGCTGTTTCACTGCCATTCAGGCATGCACCTTACTAAGAGAACAAAAAAAAATGATTAAAAGATGTTACAAATGAATAAGTCAAGTCTTGTTTCCTGGGTAAAATATACTCTATTTACATATATAGATTTTTGTGTGGTGACTTATCTGATCTGTATGTCTTATGTGTCCTCATATTATGATGCATCATGGAAGGTATTTTGCTTTTAACAGGCCGCCATGATCTAACCAGTTACCATAGAAACACCACCCTCCCATCTGAGAGCATGCCCAAAAGGTGGTGGGTGAGCAAATAAAATGCTGATCCAAAGGATGGACTTCATTCTGGCAGCCCAAGCCCATTACTTGGCTGCTCGAGTACAACGTAACTACACTTTTGCTCAAAACGTTCTTTTCTCTTCTTCACTTTCAGATTGCTCTATTCCGTTCTGCCGCCCTCTGTTGCCAACGAGCTGCGACACAAACGTCCAGTCCCAGCAAAACGCTACGACAACGTGACCATCCTCTTTAGTGGCATTGTAGGATTTAATGCCTTCTGCAGCAAGCACGCCTCAGCTGAGGGAGCCATCAAGATAGTCAACCTGCTCAATGATGTTTACACACGTTTTGACATCTTGACAGACTCTCGGAACAATCCTTATGTATACAAGGTTGGAAGCAAGAAATATACCATGACAGTATATCATGTATTTGTGTTCATTTCTCTCAAATTAAAAAATAAGGATCCATGCGGCAAACTGATGATTAAAGTATACAAAAAAACTAGAAGTCTACAATCTAAAATTGAGGATTTGAAGGTTTTTGACTACTGTGTCCTGTGCTGCTTATTCAGCTTAGATGCACCAGTGAAGCACACAGACCCTCTTGGTGATTTATGTTATGCAATATGCACATACAAGTCAGTGAGTATTTACAACAGTTGACTTGAGTTTTTCAACATAAGAAGAGTAGTACTAACTTCTAAACACAGTGTAGTTTTACAAAGGGACTGTCCAATTTTATAGGCCTTGTGGAGCAGATTTAAACTCAGGCTTTCAGACAAGAATGCACTTTAAGAAGTCAAACAGACCTTGGCACTTCCAGGGATCAGCTTTAGGCATTGGGTCACCGAAAGAAGTAATATTTACTCTACAAGTTGAATGGCTAGGTGGTCCTCTTGTTTTAACAGGGCTGAAAGAGGCCCTGAATGTTTTAAAGCTGACGTAAGTGTTTAAGTGTTTATTTCAGGGTGTTTTAGTTTATTTCTAGTCGCACAGTGCAAAAAAAGAAGAAGCTTTGTAGTTCAAAGTAAACCCAAAGTAAAGAAGTAAAAAGGTTGTGATAAAATGCCCATAAACACTAAAAAAATTTTTATTTTCATACAGGTGGAAACAGTGGGTGATAAGTACATGACAGTGAGCGGCCTACCAGAGCCGTGCACACACCACGCCAAGTCCATCTGCCACCTAGCTCTTGATATGCTGGAGATTGCTGGACAAGTCAAAGTGGATGACCAACCAGTGCAGGTGGGATATGATGATCAAAAAAGTTTTCTTTGTTGTATGGCAATATACAGATAGATAAGATAAACTGCCAAAAGCTAAATACTGTTATTTGTATGTATTTTGTGTTGCTCACAGAGCGCACACGCACACACACACACACACACGCACACACACACACACACACACACACACACACACACACACACACACACACACACTTACGTGTATATCTATAATATTTTTAATTCTGGGCACATAAATCTTTTTTTCTAATTAATTAAACACAGCTTTCTTTAGTTTGGCAGATGGTTTTCACATGAGCAATATTTCTATATTTACTGTTTACGGTATGTCTTTGTCACGATTCTGATTGTTTTCCTGTTACTGTTTTGTAGCGTTGCATCTGTTATTTTGGCATATCATTTCACCCTCAAGAATTTTTGATTGATTTTAGCATAATAGTATGTGTGCATGTGGACGCTGAAGTAATGCGCAGTGAAATGTTGGATAAAAAACAGCCTTGTGCGACTTGTGTTTAACTGACTGTTGGAGATTGTTATTGTATCAATGACTGTTGGGACTTAACTTTGGAAAATCATGTCTGGTTAACAAAAGGCTGTTTATTTGGAACAAGGCACTGGCAGAAGGGGAGTCTGGTTTAGTAGCAGAAACAGACTCAAATCATCTCACGATCCGGTGTCTAAAAATAGATTCTCATTTGTCTCAGACACTCTCAGTGGGTTCATGCTCTGTAGACAACAAGCGCTTAAGTGCCTACAAGTTCTAATGTTAATATTAGTCTGAAAATTGCCTGGGACTACTTTTGGAATTGATACTTTGTTGCAAACCTAAAGAAAATAAACATATAATTTTGTGTTTTCTGGCAAAGTTAACCTTATATCCACCCACCAAATTTTGCACCTTTTCAGCTTTAATAACTTGGACCAACAAACGAAAGAGAAGCATTTTTATCTCTCTCTCCGTGGAGAACTCATTTTCCTCCTTTATTAAAAATATACACAGGTTTATTTCAATACTTGTTCTTCTCAGGTGTGATGGGCTGCATTGAGTTATGAAATTAGCGCAGATGACTAATGATCAGTGCTCTGTATATTCTGTAATACATTTTTAAGCTTGGTTTTGCCAGCATTCAATA
The DNA here is from genome assembly GCF_013103735.1 of Etheostoma cragini. Taxonomy (NCBI): domain Eukaryota; kingdom Metazoa; phylum Chordata; class Actinopteri; order Perciformes; family Percidae; genus Etheostoma; species Etheostoma cragini. The sequence continues at coordinate 13,876,784 of NC_048408.1, forward strand.
AGAAACGGGGATATATTTTGGCACATTTATCTAATTATTTATTTGTCTGACATACCGTGGAATTGCAGAGGACTCTATCAAGACTCTTCCCCAATTCTCCTCTTTACAGATTACTATTGGAATCCACACAGGAGAAGTGGTGACTGGAGTGATTGGCCAGAGGATGCCTAGATATTGCCTTTTTGGGAATACGGTCAACCTCACAAGTCGTACAGAAACTACTGGTGAAAAGGGGAAAATAAATGTCTCTGAATACACTTACCGGTAAGTAGATTTACTTGCCACACACACACACACACACACACACACACACACACAGTTGTTTCAGTCAACTGGTGAAAATAAGATACAGAATCCTCCCATACCGTGCAGCGCGAGTGATTTATGATGGTGTTGATGTTGTATTGCAGGTGTTTGCAGTCTGCTGAGAATGCTGACCCTCAGTTTAATTTGGAGTATCGGGGCCCCATCACCATGAAAGGAAAGAAGGAACCAATGAAGGTGTGGTTTCTGTCCAGGAAGCCCACCAACACAGATTCCACCACAGATAGTTAAGGCTTAACAATTCAGATTCAACACTAAAACGTCACACGTGTCATCCAACAGAAGCTTCAGTATGGTACCGTACAGTCAAATTGTCTTTATAAATTGTGTACATTTTGAGGCAGGGATGAGTTGGGTCAGTTTAGAAAATATAACAGATGAGTATCTATCCTCAGACACAGATATTTTTAATATGATGAACCAGTGCCATTGCTCTTCCTGCTCGTTTCTGCTTAACCATGATGTGATTAATGAATAGTAAAGGTTAGTGATATTCAAGTTTGATACATTTTTGGAATAAAATATTCTCACATTGTTATAAAAGCACTAAAGGTTTTGATAAGCAAAGCATTTTCCATATATCTTAAATATTTGAATTGCTATTTTTTTTAATTTATATTTTGTTCTAGTAATTAGCCTAAATAACTAATGTGTGTAAAAATATATTCAGTAGCTTGATATCATGTTTTGCGAAAAACATTACTGTCACTATTTTGGAGGCCCATTGTTGTTCAGTGGCTGTGAGAGTTTTACACTGTATGTTACACTAGATCAAAACCATTAAAATTAAGAGATTTATATCACCACATTCACCAGCACTTTGGCACTAATTAAATTTCAAAGATGTAGGTTTCATTTTGATTTATTTTTTAAAAAAAAGTCAAAAATGATACATGTTTAGCAGTTAGCAAATCTGTATCTTAACACATCTATAATAGAGTTGTTAAAATAGTCTGAAATTAGCACTTTACTGTACTTTGTATATTGATGGCACCTCTTTATTCACTTTGTCTGCTTCTGTAAAAAAATACCATGATTACCATGTTCAGTTATACTAAACGTTGAGATATTGATCATACTAAACATTGAGATTTTGATCTACATACTTAGCTAGTTAAACGTGTTTTTTTAAATGTATTCTTTTTTTCTGATGAACTAGTAGCCAAGTAAACTTTATTAGGGGTGGAACTTCTGTTTGTGCCTCTATAAGTTAAACTATGTTGTATGTGTTGGATTAATTTCACATGCGTAAATGTATGAAACTTCTTCACCCTATTTTCCTTTGTAAGAAGTAAACAGCTGCCTCTGTACTGCCCAAGTCTATGTATACGCTTGTACAGTTGAGGCCAAAAATTATTAGCCCCCCAGGAATTTTCCTAAAATTCTTCCCGATGTTGGCATCATTACTAAAACTTGATATAATCAAACATTCACCAATGCTATTTAGTAGCTTTTGGTACATTTTGGAATATAAAATACATTTTTAGGCTTGCTTTAGATCAAATATAGTGAAAAATGCTGAGGTAAAAAATATTAGCCCTCATGCGAATTTTTGCTTTCAAAACAAACCAAATGAACCAATCAGCTTTCAAACAACACATGTGCAGTCAATTTGTTTCCTAACAACACCTGAGCACTACAATGAACAGGGCACTTGAACACACTATTGGAAGGCTACTGAAAACTACTACTACATTTACTCACCATGCCAACAACAAAGGAAATCAGTCTTGAGCTCAGAAAGAAGATAGTGGAGGATCATGATAATGCGGAAGGCTATACTGCAATTTTAAAACATTTTACAGTGTCTAGTACCCCTGTACGTTGCATCATTGCCTAGTACAAGGAGACAAATTCTGTAAGGAACAAACCTGGGGGTGGTTGCAAACGCAAGATTTCAAGAACTCTGGAGAGGAATATAGTCCGAGATGTCATCAAGAAGCCCCGGACATCTGCCATGATGATTGTTGCTAACCTGGCCTCTTCTGGAGTTGATGTTTCAAGGAACACAGTTGTGAGGGCTCTTCATCGTGGTGGGCTTCAGGGCCATCGTCCCAGAAGAACCCCTTTAACCCCTTTCAAAGAGTGGCACATCAAAGCCAGACAGAGTTTTGCCTGTGAATATTTGAAAGGTAAAGATGAGTTTTGGAAGTCTTTGCTTTGGGCTGATGAGACTAAACTGGAACTGTTTGGGCACATGGATGTTGCTATATTTGGGGAAAAAAAGGGAGAGGCCTTCAATCCTAAGAACACAGTTCCCACAGTTAAACATGGTGGTGGGAGCATCATGTTGTGGGTCTGTTTTGAAGCCTCAGCCACAGGGAGCCTTGTTCGGGTGCATGGCATTATGAAAAGGGAAACTTTTGAGGGATAATATGCATAAATCTGCTCGTAGTCTATCCTTAGGTCGCTGCTGGGTCTTCCAACAAGACAACGACCCAAATCATACATTGAAATTGATCCAACAGTTCCTGAAGGATACTAAAACCAAGGTCCTGGAGTGGCCCGCACTGAGCCCAGACCTCAATCCTATTGAGAATCTGTGGCGGGTGCTCAAAGTGAATGTCCATGCTAGGAAACCACACAATTTGGACCAGCTGGAACAATTTGCAATGGAAGAATGCGCCAAAATCCGTCAGGAGACCTGTGCCAACCTAGTAAAGAACTACTCTAAGAGGTTGTTGTAAGTTGTGGTTCAGAAAGGGTACACTATTGACTGTTAATGGCCTGGGGGCTAATAACCTTGGACGTCTCATTTTTGCCCTTTCTTGTTTAGCTCAGTGCATCAATAAAATATCCCAATCAAACTTAGTGGACATTTTGTCATTGTTATGTTGAAAAAAAATACACTATAAACACTTGATGTTTCTTGATGATGGTAGGCATTTTGTGCAGTGCAGTGTTTGTCCAATCGTTACAAAGTTAGCAGGATATGTTTAACGATGTTGACCACGTGTGAAATTAATTTGAAGTCCCTATTTAGAAAAAGGTTTGAACCTGCAAATTGCCACTAAGGGCTATATGTTTCTGTTGGAAAGTAACTCAAAATATAATCCTTTGCACAGCACAAGCTTTGCTATCCACCTGCACACTGTGGCTCTTATAAAGACTAAACTTTACAGATGAATAAAGAAAGTTTCATGGTGGCAGTACTGTAATACACAGCAGTGACGTTGGTTCAAGTCTCCAATATAAAGTCAATTTTTTGGTAAAGAGCCCTCTCTAGTGGTTCGTCAGAAGATAACAATCCTGGGGACAAAAATACATTTGTCATAGTGCATTTCTTGTTTTTCACTTTTACGCAGAACATATCTTAAAACATTCAGTGGGGTTACCACAAAGAGGGTGCAAACTTTTATTTATGTTATACTTTAAGAAATACATACGTTTTATACTCAGACACAACAAAAACCTTTTGTTTTACTCGGCGCGTTAATTTAAGACGTTGTGTGTAACATTACAGTATCACTGTTACAGAGAGTAATTGATGCTGCATCATCCGTGTTGGAAAGGAGTGAAATCTGTGTTTTTAATCTAAACCATTTAATCTTGTGCATCTCAGTGGAATCACAAATTACATCTGTAATGGACATTGTTTTTGATAGCAGTGGCAGGCAAGGCAATGCATATTTCACCTCTGTAGGAAATTAAGTTGTTAACCGGACCCCCACTGGACACAAATCTGTATGCCTGGTCCAGCTTTATTGTGAAGTGGTTGGTTTTGACCTCACTTAAGCGTAACTCTCGCCAAAATGCAATCGGTCTTTTGTGAATGTACCCGAGTCAAACTTTCATTAAAAGGATAACTAGGACAGAAGCTCCACTTTTAAGATTTACCGTATTTTGTTTTGGTCAAATGGCCTTTGAATGGGAGTGCTAGGGGCACTTCTATGATTAAATAAAAATCCCTATTTAAAAAAAAGAAAAACTACAATCATTGAAACTTTGCTTGAATGTATCACCAGGGGTTCTACACATGAACTTGAGAACATTGTGTACACAGAGTTTACTAAAAGAGTTGTTGAACAACTTTAGCTGTCGGTTTTACGGTTGCCGACATCTCGCCAGTCAAAAAGAGTGTGTGTACACAAACAATGTTCTTAATGCTCAAATTCATCCGTAGAGCCTCTGGTGATACTTAGAGCAAAGTTTAAGTGTTTTCAGTGTTTGCAGGGTTTTAAAAATAGTGATTTTGATGCCCTAGTACTCCCGTTCAAAAGGCCATTGGACCCAAAACAAAAATACAGTTAATCCTAAAAGTGGCGCTTCAGTTTTAATTATGCTTTTAAACAAAAGGTTTGACTCAGGTACATTCACAAAAACACCCTAGGTTGCATTTTGGAGAAGGGGCTCTCTTTAAACCTTTTTTCTTCTTCATGGTTTGCCTCAGAGGGGTCTCGGTAATCATCTCACAATTTGGAGACTTTGGTTTTCTCACAAGCCTTTTGAGAGTGTGCATTAAAGTTTAAATTTATAGTATTAACTTGTTCAACACTACCTTCTCTACCAGGTGTATTAGACTACATTATGTACAATGAAAATGTAGTCTACTGGGAATGCTGACACCATTGCCAGGGATGTCTTTGGATGAGAGAAAAAGCCAAGATGTTGCTCAGCATTAGTCATCTAATGGGAGTCCTTTTAAGTCCTTAGAGGGGAAAAACCCAATGCTCAGTGTAAATCCCTGCTGTGTGCACTTCCCATAGCCAGATTAGCCAACGTGTGCTTTAATGTTTATCATGAACGCACAAGCTAGTCCATCACACACACCATTGAAGATGTCTTTAGTATCTGGTGTCAGGGCTTCAAAGTCGAAAAACACTGAACAATTTCTCTGATAATATCCTCCAGAAAATCACTTTTATCTTTTTAGAATAATGTATATTCATATACTTGGATTATTATTGTACATGGTTAGGGGGGAGCTCATTTTAATTACTTTAGTGCTGGGAGGTATATGTAAGGCTACATCATACTTTTTGTTGATTTTACCTTAATAATCTAAATCGGGAAAGTATAGCCTACCTAACAGTAAAGGTAGTTGGGTTATTGGGTTTCAAAATGTAGTGGAAGTATAAAGTAGCATAAAATGGAAATCCTTTTTTTCATGCAGCACGTATCACAGTCATGACTGTTTATTTATTTTGCCTGTGAATCACAGCACAATACATAAATAAAAAAGGCAAAGAACATAGGCCTCTTGTCAATGTGGCTAGCAAATCGGCTAATGGCTAAACAAGACAGTGGCTGAGGAAGAAACTTGAACTTCTAGCAGCAAAAGACCCAAATATCTTTTGTCAGGAGTTAGTAGAACAACTTGTCAGAATGAATTAACAGTTTTGTGTGCTGGATGGGTAAGTTAAATTGAGCTAATTGTTTGCAAGCTAGCCAGAACAACAACGTGTAGGCCTACAAACCGTTGTCACTGCAGGCAGTTTGGCGTGTCATAGTAGGAAACCCCTGGTGTTTCTGATGGCAGCAGGCCTGCAGCCCATTTAGCAATGTCATTTAATACACCTGTGCGTTTTCTACCATGATGAGGGAAGAGAATCAGCTGTGAATACGGCCTTTTTGGTGCTACAGCATGTATTGTCTGTTTTGAAGTGTGCTTTGCAACGTGATCTCACAGAATCACGCAAAATGATCACAAACTCTAAACACGGCATTAGCCTACGTTGTGGTGGCGAGGAATGTGTGAAAATGTTGTGTGGCCACCACGGAAAACAATGCCAATGTAAAGTCAACTAGGATTCTTTTTTGTGGTGGACACAAGGATTCACTGGTTTAATAAGGTCATGCAACAGGTGGTAGATGGCCTAGTTGTAAAACTTTGTGTAAGGTGTTAAAAACAAAGTAAGCTTTTTTTTGAAATTTCAAAAAGCAATATTTAAGGTATATGTTGAACAGTATTATTAATTTAAAAAAAGAAGGATTCAGAACTAGATTAAGACGTTGCCACAGCAACGTCCCTGCATGGACTTGCACTGACGCTTTACCAAATTAATTTTGTGGAAAACTTTGTTGTGTAAAATGTAAAAAAAAATGTTTTATAATATAACATTTTATAAAGTAACATATATACTCAATAAATGTATACAATGTATTTTATTTATTACAACAATGATTCAGAAGAAGTTTATGTCGTTAACATGCCAACTTTACGGCGCTGACGGACGCTGCTTCACTGCCCATCATTCATTTCACTTTCCATCAGACTACAGTAGCCTAAGTACCTCAACTCAGAGACTGTTCATTGGTTAAACACACAAGCCAATGTTGCTGTCATTTCTTACGTGTGGTCCAGTCTCTATAGCGTTTTATCACTGTAGGATTGGTGTGTTGCTGCATTAACTATTTAATACAACTAACGTTGCCCGCCAAATAATTCCGCCAGCTGCAACATCCGTGACCCGGCCCTGGACTATTCCAGAGGATTTCACTGACCCAATGATGCGCTTACGTCACGAACTGGCTGGACAGACCTAGAACAATTATGCATAATCATAATTTGACCGATTTAACAGAGTTTGAGGCAATGCAGCACGCAACCTCCTTTTATAGACCATGGTATTATGTTGCACGTAGCCATTTTGTTGCAGATGATACAACACTTTATGGGACTTTTATTGTGTTAAAGATTGAGTTCAACAGGGCTTAATCAAGTATGTCTCAAGCTTACCTATCAATTTCATCACAGCAGTCATAGTAGAAAGGTCTTTTGTGTGATAAGAGGCAGATTCAATGAGGTGGAAGTGAAGGTCAAGCAAAGATAAAGATCTCTTGAGCCACTTATAGTAAGATGAGAGGAAACCGAGATAAAAAAGGTAATTGACATGTGCATGTTTTAAGACTTGGTAGGGATGTTAAGTGTGCCTTACCTCTCTGCCAATTTAAGATAAATAATTTATTGACAATTTTTGACACTCCAGTTAGTTTGTAGTCAGTAGATTTTGTTCACATTATTCCCAAATAGAGCTTAAATACGGTATACAGAATACTTCCAAACTCAAAAATACAAACACACATTTACTCCTTGTCTGCCTGTCTGTCTGTCTATCTTTCTCTCTCTCTCTCACTCACACACACAGACACGCACACATGCACACACACAAACACACACACACACACACACACACACACACACACACACACACACACACACACACACACACACACACACACACATAATTTAGTGTGACATGCAATGAGAATGCTAGTTTAATATTACCTTTAAATATCAGAGGTCTTTTTTATCATAAATGGTCAGATTAAGGTCAAAGGTATCATTGGGTATGCATTATCAACCATAATGATCACATCTGTATTTGTTCTAAGTGATAAGAGCAACATTACATCAGAGACGGTCAAATTCAAAGTAGTGGAAAAATTGTGTTCACATACGCTTCAACAGGTTTGTTTAGTTTTTTGTTTTTGGTCGAAGCTCAACTTACAGTGACCAAAACATAAGACATTAAACACAAATGTGTTTAAAGTTACACTTAAATTTTAGTTTAACAGCTGCCTGCTCAGTTACTGTAGTTCTGCACTGAATCCATTTTTAAGTTATGAGCAACACTCTTTGCAAACAGAGATAGAAGTAAAACAGGATGTCAGCTATTGTTAACGACTGTTATTCATAAGTATATACATTTATAGGCTATGCACGGTTTGGTTCAGGACAATGGTATTGCCCAATCAAATGCAGCTGTGGATATTGCCTTAAGAACATATGAGCTTTAAACGGCCACATCAGCATTGAGATTGGACGATGAGATAAGAGGATGTGTGGTTTAAAAGGAGTGGCACACTTTGAGTAAGACATTCCTCGGTGTACAATCATCCAGCTCACCCTCACAACCACCATGACCTTCGACGGCAACTGGAAAATTGATCGCAATGATAACTATGAGAAATTCATGGAACAAATGGGTGAGTGATGTCAAACTTTGCTAATAAAATGCTGAGTAGCAAACATGTTTTTAAAGTGTGGAATTTGATGCATTGGTAGAAAAATCACAGTGTATTACCATGTCAAGTCTTTGTGTAATACAACGACCACAATATAATCAAGCTCTGAAAACGCAGTAGATAAAGCACCGATACAGTTTTGATTTAATAAAGTTAGTTGTTTCTAAATAAAAATGTCAGTTATGCAGCAAACTGATGATTATTGCAAAATGTTTTATTTGTTTTATTTATGATCTCTACAAAATATGTGCAGTAACAAGTTATTAGTTATGAAACACTTACATAAAAGACTGAAACAAATACTGGAGTCTCAGATGAAAACACTTGGCGGCACACTGGTCTGCTGAACACATTTGTGATTTGGCTTTTGTACCTACTTACCCTCTATTAATAACAAAAACGAAGGAACTACATGTGCTTAAAAAGTGATTAAATCCTGACAAACTTCCTCTGATTGTTCAGAGCCTATTGAACACATTTCATTGTGTCTGTTACCAGGAATTAACATGGTGAAGAGAAAGCTGGCTGCTCACGACAATCTCAAGATAACCATCCAACAGACTGGAGACAAGTTTCATGTCAAGGAGAGCAGCAATTTCCGCAATGTGGAAATAGACTTCACCCTGGGGGTCACCTTTGAGTACAGCCTTGCAGATGGGACAGAACTATCAGTAAGCACCTTTTCTATCACTACACTTTAGAATTTCTCTGAAACTGACCTTTACGAGAAAAGACTCAAGTTTGTCTCCAATTATCTAAATTTTAGTAATTTAGTGTAATCATGTGTTATTTCTAAATACTTAGAGATGTGCTGGGTATTTCCGTCACAATACTTTCTTAGTTCACGTCTTGTCTTTAGACCTTTACTTTGGTAATCCCTATACCCAGATGATTTTAACGTATTACCACGAACAGTACCAGCCATAAAACGGTTAACCTTCTGCCAAAACTTTTCCACCTAGCATTCATGTTATGAATAAGTTCTACGATTTAACCCGCAGGGCTCATGGACCATGGAGGGAGACATGTTGAAGGGGATCTTCAGCAGAAAGGACAATGGAAAGCAATTGACAACAACCAGAATCATCCAAGGAGATGAACTTGTACAGGTGGGGTGAATTTACATACATAGAAATTAGCCCACCAAAAATGCACATTTACATCAAACGCTTGGGAAGCTGTTACTGTAATTTCATTATTAGTCAGAGTAAACCCTCTTGATAATTCAGCCACATGCAGAAACTATGAAGTTATATAATAATCTTATCTGACATAATCTTTTGTCAACAGACCTACAACTATGAAGGTGTGGATGCAAAGAGGATTTTCAAGAGGGGTTAGAACAAACCGATCAACTCAACTTTAAAGTGAGAGGTTATACTTCAGGATTACATACAGTATTGTGTCTAATTATACCAACATAACCTGTAAAATGTGTAACGCCCATGAACCGTATAAAAAAGATTAGAATTGCACAGGATTTTGATACTTGCACTAATAAAGCCATACTCAACTGCCTGTTTTCTGTGTTTTGCTTTCCTGTGTATATATATATTTAAAAATGATCATCTTCAGGGAGAATCTGTTGGGAATTAAAGTATAAAAAACACACACATAGTGAAGTGACTTATTTGAGTGATACAATAATTTAAACTTTATTCAACAATGAATAAAAATAAATATATACTGTATTATCTACAAAAATATAAAGTATAGACAGATTTTTATGTTTTTTTTTAATTGATCTGTACTAACACAAGTCATGAAGTATTCACTGAAGCACCGACAATTCAATTCAACAGTAATGTCAGGCCAAATCCTAACCACACACAGAGGTATGACTATAGGATCCAGTGAGGCATACAGTTCCAACACATCAGGCTACATCAGCAAGTAACTTATCAGATAAAACCTGTGACATAATAGGGAAAGTTCTCCTTTGTTCTTGAGTGTTAATGCAATATAGTCTAAATAGGTTATGTCCCTGTATATTTAGCAAAAGATAAAAGATATGGATCGATGCAATGCCAACTGTGACAGTAAGTGACATAGGACAAAAAGACCTTTTGTCAAACAGGCCTCTTGAGTACTGTGATTGAAGACTATGGATCATAAGTTCATGAGGAAAACCAACTATAAGCTTCTTTTTCCAAGCTTGCACACACACAGACACACAGGCTTGCATGCACATTTGATAAGCCAAGTAAATCTTTCAGTTTTTATACATTAAGGCTTATTCAAACTGGGAAGGTGAGATGCACTTGCCACCTACAAATAGCCTGTATATTTTCTTATTTACTGCTCTTTATATTTTAAACAAGTCAAACCTTTGCCAATTATAGCTTGACGCAGCTGGATACAGGTAGTTTTGCCGCTGTGGTTGTAGCTTCTAAGTCTGAAAGGGCTTTTAGGAATATTGGCACAAATTACAAGGCCATAAAAAGTGCGCACACACACACACACACACACACACACGCACACACACACACCATCAGATATGTCACCATTAGCATTGCATATTTAAGTTTTGCATGACGTCCTCCATCCCTTTCATTCGTCACCTACATTCCCAATTGTGGTTTCCTTAACAAATAATATATCCAACTGAAAAATGTCAAGGCACTCTTGATGTAACTGAAGACACAACAAACAGGAAAAATATTGTTACTAAATGATCATATAAGAAACTACACAAAAAACACTTTGCAGGTGAGACAACTTAAGATAATCTGGTTAATATACTCCAAATGAACTTCATCTAATCAAATAGTTTAATGATTTCTTTATCCTGTGAATACATTAGATATCTTATAACAGTAAAGTAAGTGATTTATAATTACTACAGCACAATCTTGTGTGAAGGCATCCTTCTGTTATTTGAACAATGAGACAGCTCGATTAAAGAAATTCTTAATTGCTGAGTTAGACTGAATGCCTTCTTTTTCTTGAATTTAAACAGTGTCAATGAAGTAACCATGACACATGCTCAAATTACTATTATAGGTGCGCGCACACACACACACACACACACACACACACACACACACACACACACACACACACACACACACACACACACACACACACACACACACACACAAACCTGTAAACACCATCCTTTAGTATCAGATGGCAAAACACAACAGACAAACAGCTAATTTAGTGACAAAATGTGTGCGGTTAGAATAGTTTACCTGTTTAGAATAGATACCTGAAAAAAGGTTATCATGGAAAGACAAAAAGGCAAAGTCTAAAAATATGCATGAATGGCAGGACGTTTAGGAAAGAACTTGGCAATCTAGTGAGCACAAAAGAAAATTTAGATTTTAAAATTGATCAACACTGATTTTTATGTGTTCTCAGGAATGTTGGATATACAGAATACAAAGCTTTAAAAAAATGCCAAAATCTGCTTTAAAGTAATCTTAAAGTCAGTTTTAGTGGATGCATAGCATGTCTTGAACAGCCAGTTGTTTTCCAACGTATTGTTTGCATATGTTTATATTTACAGTGGATGCCTAATCAAAAGTATGTGTCATTGCATGAGCAAGATAAGGGAACATTCAAGTGTTTCAGAAGTTTTCAAATCATCAAATAGTTACAATTTGCTATTTAGTTAGTTACTTTTATTACAATTGACTAAAATCCAATAGAATTTGTTTGTTGGACTCAAAGTCCAGCATAATCATGCTCATGCTTAGGCTGTACACACAACTAGTAAGACTTTGTAAAGGCCACATGCATGTTTCAGAACATTAGTCTTATGGACAAGAATAATTGTTGTGTTTATGGTCTATATCAGATATGCATATTAATTAAATTGTCATTATTATGAAAATACCTGCAAATACAGACCTGTTTAAATTCATCTACTTTAGAAGGAGGACTTAAAAAAAATAATTTGACATCACTGTGAATTACAAAAAAGGATGACAAGAACCAGCACAATTGAAGGCAGAATACACAAGGTGATATGGTCGTACAGTTAATAGTGACCTACTGAAAAACGTGAGGGCTGCCCCCTCTACAAAATATCAGTCAACAAATTGTGGGATTTGTAGACTGACGAAAACTGAACACAGTCTTGCAAAACCATACGTTAAAAAGATCTTTACATATTAATAAATGATGGCAGAAAAATCTATGCAAACAGTCAAACAACATGACTGCTACGGGGCAGCCCTCAGTCATTCATTAACACATACATGTCGTAAAATAACTGATAAATGATAAGTTTAAAGAAATCAGTAACTGAATGTACGTAAGTGTTTCAATGTCTGTTCCCTGGGGATCTAGAGCCCTCAATGTGCATAAAGTCTGTGAGCTGCCCAGATATTATCCTCTGACAGCTGTAAATTAGTAAACTACCTTAAACCTGTTGCTGATGATACAAACTTTCCACCTGTAGTTTTTGTTTTGTTGAAATTACATTGTAATCTGATAAAGTGTCTTTAAACTATCTTTTCACAACAACATGGTGTGATCTGTTATCACACTTCCTTCTTTCATCTCTATATAATTACTGTACAAACCACAGTATAATCAGTCTAATTCTGGCTAACCATAATCTCTCATGTCTTTAAATATATTGGCATTTCTCTTATTCTGCAACACTTTTGCAGGATTACTGCACAAATGAAAAAATAAACATTTTAAACTTCACATAAGGTGATTAAAGAGAAAAATACTCATACAAACTGAAAACAAAAAAGATATTGGTTAAAACTAAATCTTCTTGCAACAATAATGTGGGACAATGGAAGACGGTACAGGATACGTGATAGTTGATAATCTGTCAAACGACATGCGACAGCATTTAGAAAACGGTTTTACTTATGTGACAAGCTTGCATAAATAAATTCCACTTAATTTGGAGTAGTCACGCTTTAGGACATATTTCTATTCTGTAAACTCTTTGGCATCCAGTTAATACTCTGCTGACCACTGTCCGTCCATATAAACAAACCTTACCAAGTAACACTCATAAAAAACCACGTTCATCCAGTCCTTTGGCTGTCACTGGGTTCCATTTTGCAGTGGGTTTATTGCTATTATGGCCTGTAAAGAAAACAAAAAAAGAATAATCTTGTTTAAAATTTTTTTTTTTTACCAAACAAAGAAAACAACGGAATACTGTTATTTGTCTGTCTGTCTGTCTTTGTGTCTGTCTGTCTTTCCTTTTTCTCGACCGTTCATCGTTCTACTTCACACTTGGTGGGTGAATTGCTGTGGCCCAGAAGAAGTGCAGTGTTGAGAGCGAGCTTCTGAGACCTACGGGACATATTTATTAGCAGTGTGGTATGTACACACACTGTGTAGTGTATTGAGAGGGGACCCCTATTAATTGTTACACCGCCAAACGGCATGCTGGGTACAGCAGGCTCTCCGTCGCTCGCTACAATGCATTCAAAACAGGTGAAGAAAGAGAATTTGCATGTCAAATTGTAGCAAACAATCCAATCATCAGATGTAGCTTTTGGAACACACACACCTTTATTTCCAAGAAATAGCCTGGTCCCAAATTGCTAGCTGTTAGCAAATGACACGTGTACTCTAGCATGGTATATGTCATTATATTGTGATTTTGATATACGTAGTAAATTAGTAAATTGTCTTGAAGATTAATTGAGAAACAATTGATTTCAAAATAAACAGGCAGGAATCAAATCAAGGTACTTTAAAACATTGATGCAGACATCATCAATAATCTAATGTTGCCAAACATTAGTCCTGTTGATTGATATTAGAGAGTCTTACTTGTTTCAGGTCTGGCTTTTGGCACATCTTGTGATTGTGTGTCAGTGGCGAGTGTGTGGCTGGTATCTCTGCGCTCAGTCACAATCACTGTGCGCGGCACCGTGGCAGAGAGGACAAGAGGCCTCTGGTTGTGGTACTTGAGACGGTATGTTTCCGTCATACAGTTATCCACAGTGAAGTATGTTGTCAGAGAAACCTCCTGAGCTGGTGCGGCCTGTTCCACTCTGCATCCAGTCGGTCTCTCCTCACTTTCACATGATGATGGGGTACTCCTCTCTGGGTCAGAGCCGGACTTGGAGCTTGCATCTGAGAAAGTTCTGAGGCCTGAAATGTCAGGCTTCCTGTGAGGACTAACATAGGATGTGGATGAAAGACGAGGACTCGATGGCAAGGGTTCTTGAAGCATCCTCGGACGAAACACTGCGTGGCTTGTTTCACCCTGGTGAGGAGAGATCCGCTGGGTTGGTCGAAGGTGAGGTGACCCTGTCGTTCCGAGCTGATGCTGATTTTTCAGTTGGAGAGGTTCTGCAGTCACATTGCTGGGAGGGTGGTATGGCAGGGTCAGGTGTGAACACTGGGATTCAGAGGCGACAGCCTCGCTGTTGCTGGAGCGGTATGCGTTTTCTCTGTCCTCGGGTTCAGAGAGAGCGAGATCGTCGGAGCTGTTCCATTCTGAGCTGCTGGTTTTAGTAATGTGCCTCAGGGCTGTACTTTCTGCAGTGTGCCCCCTACAGTTTATCAGCTCCTGCTGCTCACTCTGCCTGTTATCTGAACCGGTGGAGTCCCTCTCTGAGGACACTGCTTTTCTGGAGGAATTAGAAGTGTACTTTGATTTCCGTCTACAAAAGAGAATGATGTAAATTAAAATTTAAGATATTGGCAATCCAATTTATGAGTCCATATATGTACATACTACAACAAGTTACACATAGTTTTAATAAAGGGCACCTCGAACTTGGACTGCACTTTAGATGTGAATGTGAAACTTGGTCATGGTTCTTTCCCTGAGGTTTGGGTTGATGTTTACCTATAAAATATAAAACAAATAGGATCAAAACATAGTAACAGAAAAAGAAAAAAAGAAACTACAGAGCTGTATAGCTGTCCTCCTTTGGAAAGGTTTATCTACTGTGGCGAGTAACTAGTTACGTACTGTAATTGCAAAAGTTCAAAAGGTAAATGTATTTTTATCTTCTGACACTACACTTTAGAGTTAAATTTATCACGACAAGATTAGAACATAGAAATCTTCAAAACTATGTCAGAAGATAAAAATCTCAAGGATGTAACAAATGAGAAGACATTTGGCATAAAACAAAATAGGAAGACAATAAGAGTTTTTTTGGGAAAAAAAAACAGGATTTGAGTCTGATTAATGACTTGTTTTCTTAGAATATAGAAATTAAATTCAGCATCCTGTGAATTGAATCCGAATGATGCAAAATCACAGATTTTAGAATTTATTTATTTTCCCCAGAATTCCAAGATTTCTTTCACTTAATCCTAATCGTCTTTCCAAATTATGAACCAGACATACATGCACACAGTTACAATGAAGCAAAATGAATCAAAAGTGGAGACCAAGCAGAGACAAATCATCTACACTTCTGACTATGAAACAATCTTCTCTCAGGACACAAGGTGGCAGTATTTATCACACTACACTTCCTTACAGCTGGATGAACCAGCCAGCACGAGCATCAAGAGGCAGCGTCGTGCTGAATTCCTTCCCTTTAAAAATAGATGTGTCATTTTTTTTCTTTGCTGTTGCCCTGGAGAGGCCCATGCAAGGATAAAAGCTTTAGCTGTCTGTTGGAAACACTGGCTCTAGATGCACATGGCCTTGATAAAGTATCAAGTGCAGCACTCTCAAAGCACTACATGAAACCGAAAGATATTTATGACAATGCCAGCAGCCTGGTCCAGCTATGCTATCTGAATGAGCTTTGTGGGATTATCATCAGATTAATGCCTGTGCAAGGCTGACTGGGTGAAGAGGTTTAAGAAGCCAGTCCAAGCTCAGAAATCAAACTTTAATTACTGTCACATTATCAACTCACACTTCATCTGTTATACTAACAGAAATATAGAGGAAAAAAAGAAAGTACTAATCTTCTTATTTTTTGAAATTAAGGTATGCAAGGTGTGCATTACGCAAAAAAACAAGCACATTTGCACAGACAGAAAACTGGTATATCTTATATTTACAAATCTGATCCGATCGGATTAAAAAGACTAAATTCTTATTCTTCCTTTTAAATCTTTTTCTGGTAGTATTGCAGATAACATGTGAGATATAACCAACTCTGACATCTTCTTTTATGCTTGATCATGTTTTCATTTTCACATCATGCTATTTAGTTTGGTGGTCTCATTCTATACTTGCTTATATATTTTTTTTGTGAAGGGTTACTTATTCATTTACCATTTTCCTATAAATACATTTATTTCAGTACAAAGACACAAAAAGGAAGCCCTTACAATGTTGGTCACTTACCATTGAGTGAAGGTGAGGATGTTATACTTGATTTGGCATCGCCACCTTTCTGGTGCAGCTGACTGAAAAAAAAAAAAAAGTCTTAACAAGTAATTATGAATTATTATTCATGTTTTTATGAATACTTGAATAGTATTTTGAAAAACACAGTCAGTAGAGCAACAATTAAACAAACCAATTTTCATGGTCTTTTGAGGCACCAAATAAAGCAAAGCACTTTGGTTAAATATATATAACAGAATAACAGAAGCTACATAATCACTGTCTGCTGGGGTCGAACTGAATTGGATAAAAAAAGGCCTTGTGTAGAAGGTTGATACTGATTCAGTTTTTTTTTGGTTTGAGTAAGCCATTAAACACTTCCATTAAATTTGAACTTAAATTCAGATATGTAATTATGTAATTTCTCTTATAGTCACCTTTAAGTGCATTTTCTCCAGATAAGTGCAGATGAGGGAAACACATTACCAAGTATTAACAGCTGCAAATAATTGCACTATTTTATCACTTATAAATCCAAACTTATTGAAACTTCTCAAATTCATTATCAATTTATTTTAACTACATCCTTCATTTGAAGGAAAATGACACTGGATACCTTTATAGCCAGCATTAGGGCTGCAACTATTGATTGTTTTAATTGGCGATTAATCTGTCCATTTGTTTTTTGATTATTTGATTAGTAAAAAGTAAAAAATGCCAATCAATGTTTTCCAAAGCCCAACAAAATGTCCTCAAATGTCTTGTTTTGTCCATAACTCAAATATAATCTGTTTAGAGTCATAGAGGAGACAAGAAACTAGAAAGCATTCACATTAAAGAAGCTTGAATTTTTTTTCTTTTTTCTTCTTAAAAAAATACTCAATATTAATTGATTATCAAAATAGTTGGCAATTAATTAAATAGCTGATAACTAATCGATCAATCGTGGCTCTACAGTGACATTCAGTACATTTCCGGAAAACATTTGTTATGAGATATTGCAATAATTTATTGTCTACTAAACTAAAACAACAGCTCTAGCTGTGCCAGGTGTGATGTTCCCTGGGGAAGGATTTAAAAAAAATCTGTATATTATATAAACTTAAAGTAAAATAGTGCAGTTTTAGCTTTTTTCTTGATGCATTGATATTATATATAGCAGAAGTTATTTGAAAGGTAACGTTAAGAGAACAACTGGTGTCTTCACTCCAGTTTTAGCCTAGTTTCCAAGGAAATCAAAAGTATTTTCCATGTGATGATGCATATACACAGTAGCGTCATCAAGCCTAAAACATCTCAGAATAACAAACTGGATGAGGACTGTAGTGAAGGATGTGTTCAAAGTAATGGTTGATCTATCTGTAGGGTCTATCTGTGGTCATTGTTTATTGGATAAAAACTGTTTCATTATTTTCACGTGGTGGAGACAATTACTGCATGAGAATGAATAAACGAGAGAATTAGGTAATTTGGGGGACACAATTAAACTTGTTAAAATTTTCTTTGATGAATTAAGGGTGTTTACCTAATTATCATGGAATTAGGTTGTAAAAGGATAGACTTAGTTTTTCTTAAAACAATAGTCAGGTGCCCATTTGTACACCGAAACAAGTTGAGCTTCCTTAAATCACCAACCATTAAAAGATCCCTTTCTAGTGTTCTTTCTAGGAGAACAAACTCCACAGGCTTAGTTCTGCACAAAAATGTACTGCATATGAACCATGAAGTTTATCTGAAGCTAATATGAGGCTTTCGTCATCCAAATTAGTCAAATCAAGTTGTTATCCATCAAAGTTACATTTTTTAGGCACAAAATTCCCTTCATTTGTTGCTGTTCCTCCACTGAAGTCAGACAGGTAATTTTGTACTAAAACAATAATTGTTTGTTGATAAAACTGTTTATTTGTCCAGCTCAGCCGGCTGAAGCCTTTTATTAATCTTCAGATAAACTAGAATGCATTCTAGCACAAAACATTTAGTTTTTCATCTCTTCTATTGAAAGCCCATCAAAAACTGATATTTTAATGGCCGTAGTAAATCATTACAGAAAAGCAAATCCAGTTTCAATGTTATTTGCTTTCCCCCAAGAAAGTAGTTTTCGGCTTGGTTGGTTTGTTTGTTTGTTTGTCAGCAGGATAACGGGAAAGTTACTGGCCCGATTTTCATGAAACGTAGTGGAAAGGTGTATCATGGGCCAAGGAAGAACCCATTAAATATGGAGCGGATGTGAATCCGGGGCAGAGTATTTTTTAAACTTGTTGACTTGTTAAAGGTATTTGTGTTGCAATCAAGTTATGTCGGAATAAATCAGTCAACTAGTCAATAAATTGATCGGCAAAATATAATCGGGAACCATTTGGATAAATGATTAAATGGCAGAAAATTATGTTTTTAGCCTTTCAAATATGGATATGTCCTGCTTTTCTCGGTTTAAAATTGTGTGAATCTTTGGGTTTTGGACTGACAAAACAAGACATTTGGACTTGAAAATGAGATGCACATATTACACTTTTTTCTGACATTTTATAGACTGAACTATTGATCGTTTAATCTAGAAAATAATCTGTAGATTAAAAGATAATGAAAATAATTGTTTGTTGCAGCTCCACTACCAATCTTATTTCATGGCTCACCTGATCTGTTTAATTTGCTCTTTGTTGACATACAAATACTGGAAAAAGTTATCAAAACTTAAATTGTTTAACTGCTCAGACCAATAAAAAACAATACATATTTGTAGCGTCCATGTTGCGTCCACATTATGATTAAAAGCTCATGAACACTAGCTTAGAAATCTAGACGCACCCTAGCGGCAGCAAATATAATTTGCAGCCTGGGTCAGTCTCGCAACTCTCTGTTGGCTTGCCAGCTGGAACAACCTAACTCTTGTCAGGCCAAACACATTGTATATACAGTTGGTGGGTGGGCTTAACATAACGACGGAGGAGTTGCGATGGTTCCGCGTGAATCCCCCATAGACAGTATTCTCTGCTGGACTTGGAGTTAAGCTTTTCTTTGAGAAAAGAACAAAGATTAGCACTGATGTCATTCTTAAAATAGAAAGATGGGTTTGGAGTTTTGCAGACCGGATATGGCAAAAGTTTAATCTACATTGCTCTGGTTGGTTGTTGTGCTATCCTGTTGCGTGCAGAGGGAATTTGAAAGACAACCGCTTATCCCGCCCCCTGATTGAGCCCTACTAATGGGGAGTACCCAGACCCAAAATCTTGATGTGGGTCTGCCTTGTCAGGCTACATGAACATACCAAAGAACGACTTCTCAACTTGGGAAACGGAACCATCTGAGGAGCATGTGAATTGGCCTTTGCAGAGTTCTGTGCTCTCCAATTACCATTCTAGTTGTTAGTTGTTTAAAAGGCAAACTTGAAAAATCGTGAATCAATTATTCTTACCACACTTGTAGGAAGGTACTCCACTACTCACTTATTTAAAGCCATAATAACTTGGCGATTTAGTTAGCTTGTAATGTTCCCACTTCTTGAATCTAAAACCTCAATTTGTCCTTAATAAAAAAAAAAGTAATTGAACAACACAGTTGTTTTTTTTACCTTTGCAACTGTGCGTCTGGTGTTAAGCTCTGGTCTTTAACAACAAAACCATCAACGCCAGGCGAGTCGGGATTGGTGGAGCCACTGCTGAGTCTATCGCTGCTCTCATAGCCAGACTCTGTCCTTTGTATGGTCCAGGTATCACTACGCAGCAGTGTCTTGGGGCCACCCTTAAGTCTGCTGCCCCTCTGTTGGCTGGCCCTGCTCTCCGACTCCACAGAGCTGTGGCTCTCAGTCTCATGCCGCTGCTCATCCTCATAAATTGTCATTAACCACTTTTGCTTCCGATCTTCTCTGGTTCGTACGTATTCCCGCTCTCGGTTTTGTTCGGTGTGCACTCTTTCCTGTGATGAAGGCTTACTGTGCCGCGGGCTGTCGTGTTGCTGTTGACGGCGCTGCTCCAGTTCGTTCAGCACACTGTCCACATTTAACACCTCCCGAATGGGTCTCCAAGTGGACTTAGATTTATTGCGGCTGCCTTCACTTCTACCTTTTTCCAACTGCTCCTGGCAGCTATCCTGATCATAGCCACTTAGGGAAGTGTTGTTCCTCCGGCTGTGTCCACCACCCTGCATACCAAAGGATTGTCCACTTGGCTCCTGAGATCCTCTGCTTGAATGGTTTGATGACTTCTCAGTGCGTGGAAAGCTTCTACATTTTTGGTCCACAGGGGGCCTCAGTGCATTCTCTGGAGGAGATGAAGATCTTGCATGTGCCATCTCTAGAGAAAGGGGACACGGATTAATGATCAACATGCTCTGACGTACAGCAGTTATCTACACTGACTTGCCTTTGTATTTCTTTGTCTTTGCCTCTACCTTTGTGTTGTGATGGATCTGTTTTCCGATGACCTCGATCCTTTTTCGTTGTTTCACTTGGCCTCTGCAAATTCTCCATGACAGGTTCCTGTAATTTTTTAGGACTGCCAAGGTGATGTTTCACTAAGAGAAAAAAAGATTGAAATAGCAGAGAAGTGGTTGCTCATGGATGTTTTTTAAATTGTGATTTATTGTTTTCTGTAAGTAATCAAATGTAAGTAAGCAAAGTAAGCAAATGGTTAACGACTGCTAATTCCTTTTGCCTTCATAAATCATCATGGAGTATGAACGGCCAATTAGGGTAAAACACGACAGCTTGCTATAATTCCACACATTTACTAGAGGTGTTAGAGCATATCTGATGTCAGACAAATTCACACTGTGTTGTGCTCTGAAGGTATTAGCTTAACTAACAGGGTCGGCTACCCAGACAGTTTATTTTGGATCATGTTTTGGTCATTCATTTCCAATTTAAATTCTGCTATAATTTTTGCAATGTTTGCAATAATTTTTCTCACCTTGGCTATTTGCTGCAAACAGAGCCAAAAAATATCTTACCAAAGATCAGATTCCAGTGCTTCATTAGCAATGTTAAAATACACTAAGCTACTGCTGCCACAATGCCAACACGTGTTCTTTCTTTGCCTCTGTAGCATGCAAGTCACGGTGAGAAACAAGAGATGCTGTGATTGCGAACCCCTGCCTCCAAATCAGCACATTCACCCAACAGCTGCACTGTTTCAAATTTATTTAGTACACACTTCATCACATTCATGTAGATTGAAGTTATGCAGAGACTATCAGGCTTAGAAATGCAAGTACACACTGCAGGGCAGTTGTCTTTGTTAATTGAAGTTGTAAAAGTGGATAGATAATCTACCACCATATTGTACTGCAGGGCAAGAAACAATACTTCAGTAACCTCCATATAAACTAATTTAACAAAAGAGACAAATAATACAATACCTAAATAATACATGCAATATGTCTAATAAAAAAAAAAACGAGCCCTATCTCACTCTATAACAAAGAATCAATCACTTACTCTTATTTTCATGAAAACAATAATCAGGTCCCATGCCAGTGTCAAAGTGTGGGCACCACTCTAAAGCACAACAATTCATCTAAACGGGCAAGGCGCCATTGCCGAAAAAACAAGCAGATAAATAAATGGAGGCAAATGTCGGAAATGTCTAGGGGAGGAGTGAGGACCATAGAGCAGCAGTGCGTTTGGCCACAAGAGCAGGGATTAGGGAGGGAGGCGTGGGTGGTAATCTGTGTGCAACAGAGGCATCATCCTCATGTCAAGTTCAAGCCAGCACACAGGACAGGCAAATCTTTCTGCCTGCAGTTTAACAGCAATCTCTCAACCCAGATGCAAACCATAACTGTAATTTGCAGAGGAATATTAATATGCTCATGGGTACTGATATTTGATGTTTAATTGTACTTAGTGATAGCTTTATACAAATTGTTAAGATGCTCTAATAGATTGGGATTTATGGCAATGAAATTATTAGACAAATTGTAATAATTCACCATATTGATCCCTATCATGAAATCTTATGAATCATCAATACTGAATGCACTATAAAAACACTGATGTCTGGCAGCAACTAACCTCTGTTATTAGAACAAAACACTGTTTACATAGGTAAAGTGCAGTCATAAGATAACCTATTTAATCTATCTGTATACAGCAATTAAAAGAACTAAAAGAACATTGTATATGACTATAAGGCATATGTTTGTGAGAATGTGAGTCGTGTACAGTTGCATTTATGCATCATTTTATAGGGTACCTACCTTGACAAAGTTAACTTCTGTGTTAACAATACTATGATAATGAAGTGAAAGTAAAATTATACATTAAATGTGCATAAATGTTCAAATCCGCATTTTAATTTATGTGATCATCTTGGGGTAAGGTGACCAAGCCATCATTATAATTACGTTATGGTAGTTATTGTATGATACCATGGGTCATATTTGTTTCTGATTGTAGAGTACATGTAAAAAATGTTGTATTACCTGTAGCAATGGTATGCAACATTTTGATTGCTTTAATAAGTGTGTATATATTATATATTGAAGTGATGATGTAAAGGCCTCACAGTACCTAAATGAATATATATGCACAGCTGAATAGATACTGCTTAGAATTGTTTCTAAACTGCAGGTTTACTAGTTGTTAAAGTAGTGAGGTAATATTTATACCAATGGCATCCAAAGACTTCTCACCTAACACAAAGTTTAAATTAACAAGGGCATTACCTCCAAAATAAACAAAACACTTTACAGAGATTAACATGTAGTCCAAAGCTTTCAACAAACAGTAGTGAGAG
Organism: Etheostoma cragini; assembly: GCF_013103735.1. Classification (NCBI taxonomy): domain Eukaryota; kingdom Metazoa; phylum Chordata; class Actinopteri; order Perciformes; family Percidae; genus Etheostoma; species Etheostoma cragini. The sequence goes on from NC_048408.1 coordinate 13,900,043, forward strand.
ATTAATTTACTTCTGTTTGGCAACTGACTTTGGCCTAAGTAGGATAATCCATGATGAGGTTTGTTGAGTAAGCAGTAATGCATGACAAGTTGTACTGATATAAGAAAATAATGAACTGTTACTAAAAGAGAACAGCTGCGTAATCTGTCACATTGCTTGTTGGGGTTTGAAGGGTTGTGAAGCCTCTATTTCTGACACCGGTATTACTGTATTTATATTTCAAAAATGTCTATACACACACATTTTGAGTGTCTGTCAGAAGTGCAAGGATTAGGAATGCTAATAAGTGGAGGATTATCCTACCTGACGCGTCACCATTTATTTGCGCTTTGTAACGCGGACACATGGTAGTTTGTCTCGGTGCATCTTCATTAGACACTGGAGATCCCTCTGGATTGGTGTAAAATAAAAGAAGTGGCTGAAAATGTCCCCTGATACATTTAGAGGCAACATCTTTCCATTTTGATCCAATCTGGGGAAAAAGGAAAGTGTTATAAAAAAGAGCATTAACACACTGCAACAGGTAGTACACTTTTGAACAGGGATAAAACAGCTTGATAGCGTAGAGTTCCTAACCTCCTTTACAGTAGCATCATCGAAAAACATCCATTTTGAAGATTTAGTGTGATAGGCAAAGGCTGAGTAATGTTTACTCGAAAAACAGATCATCCCCACCAGATGAAGCTCACTCTGTTTGGCATTTTCGTCCGTGACACGGTTGAAAAGCTGAAATAAAGCAAATTGAGATCAAAGTTTGACCTTCATATCTTTGGCAGATGCTAAATCCTGTGAGAATATAATATGTGTGGGTTTTTGATACTCTGTTAAAGTGTTGTGTCTGTTTTTTTTTTTTAAAGATTACAGCACACTGACCTCCATCAATACCAGTTTATGGACACAAATCATACAATAGCTGACAGCTGTGATAATTGTAATTTTGTGCATGAGTAAATGTAATTTTTGCATAAAACTGACAAGAATATCTCTATAATAATTTTAATGTCTTTAGAATAATGACGCATTTAAACACATTTCTCCTTGTCATCTGGTAAAGTTTGCCTCAGCTCTTACCCCACACAGGTTTAGACTTGGGCCAAGGGAGCGAATGACATTGTCCATGAGATCAGACTGCTCAGCATCCCATACAAATCCAATAGTGACAATCTCTGGACAGTTCATGAGCACGCGGCGGATCTTGATACTTTGACCACAGTTGCTCTGCAAAATAATAGTAATATCAACATACATACAAGCAGAACAACAAATCCTAATTATACTTTGAAATGTAATAGTATACAAAAACCTTCTCCGTGCATTTTCTCTAAAGGGTAGTACATACATTTTGGGAAATAAAATGAGCATGTTAATATGTGCTCAAGACAGAGGTAGGTTGTTGTTTTTAGCCTATGTGTTGCTTAGAAAAAAGACTGGAAGCGGGGGGAAACAGCTAGCCACTGTTAATATTCTTGGATGTTTTGGGAATAATTTTGATAGCTAACTAGAAGATACATTGATATTAATATGAATAAAGTTTACACACACAAAAACAAAGATACAGCAATAGAATCAAAAGGCAGAAACCAGTAAGAACCAAAAGGTAAAAAGTGCTACACAAAATAATTAACAAATCAAAGATACTGGAATAAAATGAACAAGACAGAAACCAGTCAACACGGACACAAGATAAAAATCGAAAACGTGCAGCAAGTAAAAGTGAAATTGATCTTTGTTTTTAAATGTCAGCACTAAATAAAGGATTAAATTTCCCCAAATGTCAAAGTAGTTTGTTGTAGATTTGTCTCTGCCTCTCTATTTCTCGCTAATGCCCACTCAAGAGAAAGACACTGGTAGCAAATACAGATGGGAGAAAAACAGTAGTTATACCCCCTTACTTCTATTTATATCCTAACACTACTCTGGCACTGTCTCCTTCAGGCCGCTTCAAGTGCAGAGTCACAGCATAAAGCACAGAGTGTACTCTGCAGGGCTGTAATAACCATCTTTGTGTCCATGTTACAGTAGCATGCTAACTGTTCAGCTGAACAGCTAAATTGTTCATTAATAGCTGCCTGTAACAAATCAGCATTTACTTTAATTACGGCTAAATTCAACAAAGCAGCAGAACAGGGAAAGATATTGGGCCACTACTTCAAGATGTCTGATTTTTTAAGAAAAAAATCACATGAAAATGAACAATTATGGGAAGTAACATACCGGGCAGCTTCGCAGGTCACCTGTGTTGTTTGCTGCCTGCAGCAGTTCTCCAAACATGTCTGACCTGAGCCGCTCGTTCTTCCCCAACATGCGATCGACCTGTTGGCTGTGCATAAAAACAGAGACTGTATCGATACAGTTGGTCCCAAATATCATACTTTATCATCAAAACCTTTCCGTATTGGGTGTAGGCATGGACCAGTATACAATTCTGATGGTATAATATATGATAGTATACATATACATTTTTTCCCATTGAACACAATGTATTTTATTTTTAAACACACTGTACACTGGCAGGGACAGGGATTATTAAAATGTTTCTCTCCTTGACCTCTCATGAAAAACAGCTAATTTCTTAGGAATGGTATGACGGAAATGTTAGTGGTTTTAAAACCTTAACTTTTTCAAGGTTTTTTTTTTTTGCGGTATACCTTGAAAACAATAACCGGCCCATGCCTAATTGGATGTACGACATTCAGTTACAGACAGAAACTGGGTAGCAGGCCTGCACGATTAATCATTATAAAATCGCAATCTCAATTCACCTTTTTCACGATTTAATTTTTATATAATTTCAATTTTTTTTTCATGACTTGGATTTTTATTTAATATTACGAGCTGATTGCATCACAAATGCTACTACTTTCTTCTGTGAGTTTTAATTATAGACTGTAAGAAATAGGTGTTAAAGGGCTCCAAAGCGCTGCAGTGCTCTCTTCACTTCTCTTTGTTTCTGATTGTAGAGTACATGTAAAAAATGTTGTATTACCTGTAGCAATGGTATGCGACATTTTGATTGCTTTAATAAGTGTGTATATATTATATATATAAGAGATGATGTAAAGGCCTCACAGTACCTAAATGAAAACAGTGGTGTGAAAAAGTGTTTGCACCCTTCCTCATTTCCTGTTCCTCAATCCCTTCTCTTCACTGAAGCCTCTGTTGTGATGGCTTGTGGTGCTGCCCAATGTGCTATAGGTGCCAAAAACAAAATCTATGTTTGGTGCTGCCAATCTGTTTTGTTTTGTCATGGTTCATGTTTGTAAGAAACATTACATTTTTTTTGGAGAAAGAAATCGTGGCAAAGAATCGTGATATCAATTCTAAGCTAAACAATAGTGATTCATATTTTTCCCCGTATCATGCAGGCCTACTGTGTAGTAATCAATGAGAATTGGGACATACTGTGCACTCCCTGAACACTTTATTAGGTGTACCACAATCCAATACAACATATATGCCACAAATTCTACCTCTAGGAAGATTTTTATCTTCAGTTTTGTTGACCCTGTCAAAGAGGTGTAAATTACCGATGTACTAGGTGGTGGCAGTGTTGAACTGGTCAATATTATATTGAAATGTGTTTCTAGTATTTCTCCCCCTTTTTGTAAACGAGGCAAAACATTAGAAACATTAGAAAACCTAACCCCACTATAATGCAGTCAATTAGACACCACTGCCAACTACAACCTCAATAATAACATAAATGTATTCTATACTCTTCGCTTGCAGAAAGTAGCTTGAGGAAGAATTGTGCACTTGTTGCACAAAGGAGAAAAGAAGCTTTGTATTTAAACTTCAAATTATGAGAAAAGAAACAATAATTTGGCAACAGGGCCTGAAATTAACTACCCAACCACCCGCCAAATGCGGGTGAATGTAATAATGGCGGGTAACACTGTCAATCTACCTGCCACATTGACATGTAGCCAATGAGAATTGAGTGATGATTATTTTATTTTTTTTGCAACTGTTGTACCTTTACATTTCAAAGAAGTCCACCATTTTGTTTCATTTCGTAGATTTTAGCTAAAAATGTGGGGGCACATTACTGGAGTAAAGAGGCCAGCAGAAATGAACAACTAACAAAAAGATGAGCGTGAGTTAAAGAAAAATAAAAGAAGACTTTTTAATACAAAGTGGACAATTGGCAACAACGGCATGGTTCGTGAGGGGCTGATTTATGACAGCAGTCAAAACAAATGTTCTGCAGTGACTGTTGTGTGTTTGGCTCAGAGAAAGCAAAGTCAAATCCTTTTGTAATTGATACTAAAAACTTTAAATTAGAAGCAGTTAAGGATGACGAGTCTTCAAAAAGACACCTTTACACGATAACTTGTAAACTTAACTATCCAAGACTCCGCATCCGGAGGCCGCTGCGGTCAAGGCATTGACGATCGTGAAAGCAGCGCAGTTGGAGAGGATGCAACTGCTGTTCGAAACGTTCATGTGATTCCTGTTTTCACCTTTATGAGGCAAAATAAATATGGCTGTTAAAAAGTAAAAAAAGTTAACTTTAGGCCCTGTTTGGCAAGGTCAGCCCTTGGGAAAATTAGATCCAGATATCTCATTTAACACTGGTTGTTTAGGTGTGACTGATCTGAAGCTTAAAATTGCAATCAAATAATTTTCTAGTGACAATATTTAATACTTTGACATTTAAATCGGGATTAGCACTCTGGCCTGATTTTTGTAACCCATTTTTTAAGCCATGGCAGTAAATCAAGCACTCACCATAAAGCAGTTGTTGAGACATAATGTACGAATTCTGTGAATGGGTGTGGGTCTGATGATGCGCCACAGCATCGACACACAAACTGCAAAAGAAAAACTGCGTTATTTTAGAAATTACATTTTATGTTTACTTTTTTTGAGGGGGAGGGGTTACAGTTAGAACAGCTGTGGAAGTCTTTCTTTATTGCATATTTTATTATTAATATTCTACCAACAGTAGTGGTCCACATGTACCTTAAATCAATAAACATGTTATTACTATTGTTTTGTAGCCTATAAAATGAAAAATATTACACCAAAACATCAGTTACCTGCTCATAAAGCATCATTGCAAACTTCTGATGGGTGATGCACGATTTGGATGAACAAGCATCAGTTGCAGTGTCTGAAACTATGTGTAAATGAATTCGCTCCAGGATGTTCTCCTAATATACAAGAAATAAGAACAGACAGTCCAAAATTACTATTGCGCAGTGTCAGTGAATTAAGAATTGACTGCTTTTTAACCCATGACCTGAATATACACAACATGAACAACTATACAAATAAGTGGATTTCAGATGATCTAGGCACTACACAAAGATTAAACAAACAAAAGGTGAAGTCAAAGGGCGGATTTATTCAACTAAGTCTAATATACAATCCTAACAGGGCTTAAATACTCTAAAAAGCAAGAGGCCAAAGTGCATCATTTACATACGGTAGAAATAACCGGTGATAACACAAGGCCATGGCTATTTGTCAGTGATCTCTGCTTCTTTTTACCTTCAGTGTCAGAGAAGGAAGTACCATGGGGTTATTTAGTATGCAGTTACAGTGGAAATGTCTTCCACTGGAGGTAACTTTGATTAAAAGCCAAAAGCACAGTGTCAACGTACAAAGCACTCAGCAGCATCATTCATCAAGCCAAGTTGGAAGCGTTGCTCATCCTTAAAAGTTTCAGCGAGGGCGTTACGGAGGCTGTCGGAGGGGAGCACGCGCTCTCTGCTCTGCTGAAACTGGCTAAAGATGCTCTGAAAAAGAACAACAATGATTAGTTATTGTCCTAAAAATGAACAGAATTTGGAGAACTAAATTTATGACTTCATAATCTCAGAGAATATTCAAGTTTTTATTCTTGAAAATGTACAACTTTTTTCACAGAATATTACCCCCCTCCCATGGACCTAAAACGCTGTCATAGAAATGCAAACTGTTGAAATAGAAGTGTTTAAGAATACTACAAAAAAATGCCAGGTTTAGATCAAAGTGCAGAAACATAGAAACCTTTAAAGCACAGAAGATGCAGGCATCGCCGAGACAGAAGTGACCTGAGAGCTGTCTCAAACTTCTCCTGAAGATGTCCAGCTGCCAAAGCACCTGTAAAGTTTGACAAAATCAAAATACTGACACGCACAGAAATACATTTCAAAGACTTCAGAAGCTCAAATTGAAGAGAATGAGACAGACTACCATTTACCATACCAATTAACACTGAATCAAATGACTTGGTTTAATATAAATAAGTTGCTCGTACTGCCAAACCCAATGAAAGTTATCACTCAATTTCGTCACATCAGCTTTTCGTCATTTTTAGCTCATTATTTTGGTTGGCTGGCCCACCAACCATGCATAAAAAACATGGCCCGCTCACACACCTCATTGAGACAGTGCCAGTAAAATAATGAAAAAGGAAATCCAGCTAAGAAGCTATGGGTAGATATTTTATCCATTAGCTGACAGACCAACGTATTTAAAAAATAAGTAAGTGAATGTTGGACGGTGCCAAAAAAAGATTCTATCCATATTGTTAATTTTGACGTGAGTAAAGTGAGGAAGATGTTTCCTAAAATGCCAAAAGAATGAGATTGTAGAAGCTTGCTGAGGTGGTTTAAGAGTCTACTTCTGCTCTCTAGTGGTCACACACCACTTTCTTCTGCAATACATTGCAGCGTTTTAAAACTAAGTTTGCAAGAGGAGAGTGCAGAAATGTTTAAAGGAGAATTTGTTGTTTTCTCTGTTTGAGCACTGTGACTGTTTTGTATGTTTTTTTCAGTGAAGTAATTTAATTGAAGTTTTAGTTCAGCAATTTGGAGCAGGTAGAAAATGGTTCTTCACCTGAACAGCACTGTTTAGGAAGCAGCTATTTTGCCCGGGCTCATTCAGCAGGCCTTTGGTGAGTGCGAGAGACATCATGCTCCCAGGCTGGTAGGATTTCTTCAGGCCTCCTCCAGGTTTTTTAAACATCTTCACCCATGCCATGGAGTTAGAGCCTGCAACTGATTAAAAAAAATCGAACATGTACTGTATCTTATGTGTGGTTTTTCACCAAGAGGGTGCTTTCTATGTCTTTACAAACTCATTATTTCATATATCACAATATGTTATGGGTTGTGGATATCCACTCAAAACATTCTGAACACGTTAAATCCTTCAGTGCATTTCCTCATTCGTGTCTATAATAGTAATGATTTAAAATGTAATTATCATTGCATGGCACTATGGAAGCATAATAAGCAACCCTGGATGAAAAAATGGGTTTATCGTTCACACAGTTTTCATTACATCACTAATCCCAAATGACTGATTTGGTGGGTTGCCAGATTAATCATGACATCTACCTTCTCCAGAGTTGGGGGGAGACTTGCTGGACATGCTGGGAGGTGGGAGCTGGTGCGCTGGTCTGGCCACAGGCTCCATCCATTTCATCCCCACGCACCTCCAGAGCGGTTAGTTGAAAGCATGGTCAGGATCAGCCACAGGGCAGCCTCATTCTGGACATTGAACAGTAACTGGACAATATCTGAGGTCTGACAGGTGGGAAGGAAGAGGTAAACCAGAAACATGCTTACACGGTTGAGTTCACAGTGCAGCAAACGAGGCAGAAGAGCAGAATTGCCACTGTTGAAAGTAGTGCAGTAATTGTTTCCCGCAGCCTAACATAAACAGGCAAGTCCAGTGCAAAGCCTGCTGAATATAGGAAATAAACATTAAGTTTATTCCAACAACACCATGGAATGTAAATACTATTGAATCTCTCTACTCATTTATAAATATATTAAGAACTGAACTTTGAGTAGTGTCCCACTTCTATGACTGGCAGCCTTCGCAATTTGCAATGTGACCACCACACCGGCTGATGCAACAACATTTGAACTGTTTTTCATTCTTTTAAACATGCTTATAAGACAACCCGATTAACCTTTGCTCCATGACTGCATTCTAATTAATATAATTAGACTTATAGATATTCAGATGCATTTAGGTCTGTTTTTAATGTACAGTATTTGTACTTGACCGTTCCATTGCTTCATCATTGATACACAACATTTAAAAATAGAAGTGGAATAATATTGCAAGAGACAAAATTACTTTATTTTATTACATGCAATCATGTGCATTTTGATTTTATAAGATAAAATACACATGAGATATATATTTTTATTTTTTATTTCATTATACATTAACAAATCTAAAATGGTGCTGAATTGCTTACATTCTAATTTCCTAGAATAATTTCCTAGGATAGTGTACAGTTTGGCTTTGCGCTGTAACACTTATGGATATGATGATAAATATTGTGAACTCTGTGAACTCTGTGAGCAACAAGGTCCCACACTTCTGGTTTGTTTACATTTGCAATGTTTAGGGGGGAGTAAATCTGTGTTTCAATGACGATTAGACGAGTAAGACACAGAATTGTGATTTTTCAACGGGATGTCAAACTTTTACAGGCATATCTGAGGCTTATTTGTAACCTATAAGTTATGTTATTTAAAAAAAGACTGATTACAGTACAAGCCTTTAAGTCATTTTCGGATCACAAAATGACCTCATAATTATTCCAACGTTATTACATCATAGACATTCATCTTTAAAGCCGATATTTGGTGCCAGTGCCCACATGTGTTTAGTTCACCAGCCTCTCTTACAACATGCCTGTATGGGCCTGTACGGTTTAACATACGCGCCCATCTTTGCAGTCCGGTTCATTAAGATGACATGAATCATAAATCTTTTACCTAACCGGCTTTCTAATGTAAAAAAAAAACAAAAACAAAAAACTAAAGCTTCGATGAGCGCGCTCTTACAGCAGCAGACATGCTGCCAGCGTTGCACCAGCCTGAACTGTATGAGAACATCGCCCGGTCAGCGACAGTAGGCTACCACAAATATGCCGCAACTTGCATTCAGGCATTGCCAAAACAATTGCTCTGCCGACTCACCTTAAAGGGAAGCAGATCCTCGATTGCCTCCAATGAAGGCGCAGGGCGGTCCAGCTGTCAACGCGCAAATGCCAGTACTTCTCCCCAAATCCTCAAAACAAAACCGGCTAGAAAACACTGCAGATATGTCCAAACGCATGTAGCGCACTATCTGTCATAGTGCAGCATTGTCAATCCCTCCGACACACACGCACACAGGCGGCAGCCAGAGCCACACAGACCCGGGCAAGACTGTGTTATTTCGGTGAAAAATCGTCCCTGTTTTTCTGTACAAACGGGGCCAGTGATTGCCTGTGCCAGAATGTCCGAAGCGGATTAGTGATGATTTGAGACTTGAGAGGTCAAACTCCGCCCCTAGTGTGGCCTCCAGTGCACTGCTGCTGTATTGCAATCTCCAATCCCTGCATGGCAAACTGTGTGTGCTGGCGGAAGGTCAGACTTCCAACTTGTCGTGATGATGATGAGAGAAGACATCACATGACTGCACTGGTTTCATAACCATGCAGCACTGTGGGGACTAAACCCTGCCTATGTGTGTGTGTGTGTGTTTTTGTACATGCACTTATACTTAAATGTCAAACAACAGAACGGAATATGGCTTTATATTTTGATTTGAAGGGAAATACTGAAATGTGTGAACATGCCACAATTGCCATAACAAGCAGAAGTTATCATGCTTTCATCCTCTTTGTTATCATTGTTACACTAGTGCAAATAATGCATGATGACAATCCTTCTTTTTTATTATAACAATTTAAATATTCTAATTCTACCCTTTCTGTCTCTGTGACCCTGCAGTGAACATGAAAATAAAAAACTTGGAATTTAGACAGTAGACAACTGGTTGTGCATTCAAGCCACAGTCAGCTAAAAAATTACACGCAGTGACTGGAGTATCTGTTTTTTACATTTAAATTGAAGTGGGTCCGTTTGGGCACATAGATTTATTATATAGCACACCAAAAGATAAATGAGTCCAACTGATCAATCTGATGACGCAGTGACCTAACACAGTGTTTACCAACCTCACGTCACATCACCTGCTGCTTTTTAAAAAAACTTTAAATATAGTTTGAATAGTGTGTGTGTGTGTCTGTGTGTGGGTGTGTGCGTGTGTGTGTGTGTGTGTGTGTGTGTTTGTGTGTGTGTGAGAAAGAGTCTACAGCATTTGGGTCAAACTGTGAAAAATAGCGTAATTCACTAAGAAGTTTTCACTGATGTTGAATCCAAGAATGAAATCTGTTTGTGATTATTAAACAGGCACATTTACTAGTTCATCAATACACTAGGAAGTTCTAATAATTATATATATTTATATATAAATATACCCTTATATATTCATCGCTATATACTGAAACAATGCGGGGAAAGTGTGTTCCATGTGCAGTCTATGGGACGGATACAGTTCAACTGTATATAGCTTTTCTCTGATCATAGCTTGGCTCCAGCAATAGCACTGAAGCCTCCCTTGAGACAGATGCAGTGTTTTTAATATTATTTATTTTAAGCTTCGTATTTCACCCTCTGAATGTTGCACAGCAGCGCTTTGTTCAGATGAGCTGTCAAACTCTACTGTTCTTTAGTTTATTTTTGGAGCCAGTTTTTTTGCATGCGTTTTGTTCTTTCGGTTTTAGTTTTTTTCAGTTTCCAGAATGTAGTAGTTCAGCCAAAAGTGACTTTAATAGATTCAGAGCAGCTATAAATCAGTGGCTACAAGGACAGATATACTTTATCCAGCAGTTGTAGTTCAGTTAGTTCTATTATTATCAGGTATTTAGACTTTTGTCACAGAAAAACTGCCTTCAATTGAAACATTCAGTAGTGTAATGTAAGTTTTAAATGTTAAGGTCTGTGTTAGATATACTGGGTGCTATACACATGTTTTACCATGAAAATGAACCTGCTACATGTGTTGCTGTGATACAAGTCATGGTAAAACCTTATCAACCTCCTAGACTTTCACACAGTTTTCAAACAATTAAGTAGCTCATTATTTTAGGGAGTGGGTGAGAAACATTCAAAACATGCACAACTACCGTATTAATTCATTAAAAATGATACAAATGGACATTTTTTATCATGACAGAAATGAAACAGCTGAAAGAGTCAAATCCCTTTTGCACATCTTACTCACAAACCATTCAGCGTGAATGGCAATTTAAATTGTGTGGATTGCTGAGGTTTTGGAGAAATGATAGTCACTCAGTTCGTAAGTTTGCTCATGAATTCCCACTGATCTTGAATTCAATTCTACCAGAGATATATCTCCCCCATTAAGTTGGTTGTTAAAAATACAATATGCAGTGTTTACGAGAATACAAATTCACTTATACTGTAAAAGTAAAAATCATGCAGCAGGTTGTTTAATTCTTCAGAATCACAGTGAGCTTAACAAAAGGTCACTCACAGACATTCAGTGTATTTTGCACTCATACACAGTATTTTGTATTCATACATTCAGTGTATTTTGCAAGTTGTGTACACATTTTAGTGCATCTTTGAAAAGAAACAATACAGAACAATCATTTACATTTTGTCTTTCGTGTTATTCCACTCACTGGCTATATTAATTTGACATTGATCTGTGCGGGGTGTGGTTATTGCTTGTACAGTTATGAAATGCTAAATTTTCGGGTCCATGATTGTGCTGTTTTTCATTAATCAGCTCCATGCCATCTCAGGTCAAAATCCAGGTTTCTCAGACTTTCTTCCTGATTGACCTCTTATAGTCCCTCAATGTCAGATGTTTCCTAGATGCAATGCAAAACAACTTCTTCTTCTTCAGAAGTCAAAAATAAATCAGAGTTATAAAAATCAGTTCTCTCTGTTGTTTCATTTCTACAAATCAATAGATGATTTTTACATTCATTTAAATGATTGATTGATTGATTTACATTTTGTACTGTATATTCAACATTTACTTTAAAATAATTGAGATTTAATCTTTATATATGATGATAAATCAATAGCAACGCACATCATACGTTTATTTGTTCCATGTGTTCCATTAATAAATAAGTTGCAATCTTTATTTACATTACATATTCATCAATTCATCTGAACATTTATAAAAATTTACAGTTTTGCTTTCAGTATCAGTGGAAATGCTGATTTCTTGAGTTATGTATAGCACATTCCTTTTGCTATTTACATGGTTGTCTTTGAGTACAGTTTAGTTTTAAATCAAACAAACTAGTCAACAAATGCATGAAACATTTTCTGTCCATTAAATGGGGGGGGGGGAAACTGTGACGGCGCTACTAAATGACTGTTTTGCTGTCATCACAGGTGGGGCAAAAATACTACAGCCAACAGTATGTTGCCAGATAAGATACAATAAGAACACCTACAGGTCATCAGACTCTGGAATATTTTTGGGCTCCAGGGTAACAGTGGGTAGGATAAAATGGGTGCCCTCAGATATCCACCCCTGGGCCGTCCTGTTGAAAGTGGGCCGCTTTATCCCCGGCTGTTGCAGCTCTGGGTACATGGGCGGGTTCAGGTCCACCTCGGGGAGCTTGAATGTGATTCCTCTGGGAGCTTTTTCAAAGCCCCCAAAAGGAGTTGCAACCCTGAAATTGACATCAATTGTGAATGGTTCCTTGTTATAGTGTTCAGTACTAATTTCCTAAAATGTGATCGTAGTTTTCTCACCGGTTAAAGCTTTTGTACTCAGGAAGGTCTGGTTGTGGGTATGGTGCTGACATGGTCAGTTTGAGAGTTTCTGCTAGGTCGGGGTTACTGAGGATTGCCTGATCCCATGGAGAGTGGTAGGACTTGGGCATAGCTGTGGCGTTCTCTGCAGTCATGTCTTTTGAGGAGCAAACAAAAACAGAAAACTCCAGTGAGATCATCTTGTGAAGGATTATCCCAACATTGCACAGTTTAGTTTGCAGTTTACAAGTTAATACTGAACTGTTTCTATTAGCCTTTTTTTTTTTGAGGGAGGGGGCTGCTAACGTTTTAGTTGTCTGTCATTGAGATCTGAGGCCCTAAAATAGCACATAGCTGAAGTGTGCACTCATCATATAATGTGTCAATATAATGACACCCTGTTGGAGCATTTCAGAATAAGTACAGGACTCTGTTGGCCTATTAAAATATAATATATTTAAATGTTAATAAAAGCTGCTCAGGTTGTATGATGAATCATAGTAACATACACGGTGTCAAACTAGTCAAGTTAGTTGCAATTAAACAAGACCAGCTGTTATGACTGCATGACACCAGTTGTCATTATTATGGCAGCATTACATAATCGGTCAGTTATTTGACTGTGCAGCACAACAGTTTATCAGTGGAAGATGTACAGTAGGAATGATTTTCACCAACCACATCTTCACAGTGCTAATAGCACATTTATTTGCACTCATGATTATGAAAGATTTTTGAAATGTTTGATTCTTGACTTATGCTGTACATTTATGCTCCATGTAGGATTTAAAGTGAACAGCCTCACGTGCTGAACAGCATAATTACCTGAAACAGTGATTTCTGGATTAGCAGTGTTGCCATCAGCTGGTGCATCCACTTTAATTTCCACAGTGTGTGTATTCTTAGATAAAATATCATTCTGTAACACAGAATAGAGTACAGTACAAGTATTGAGTTTTGGTTATCAATTGAGTGACAATGTATAGCTAATCTTGTCTTCCATGCACTCAGATACAGACGCACACACACTCACAACTACATTGCGTGCACACACACACAGATAAAGGAACAACAGCCACTGATAAAGAGAGGAACAGCTCTTCCTTCTCCAAAAAAGTACCTGAGCAGCCTCTGACAAGATTTGGCTTAACTAAATACAGTAAAAACCGCAAGGCTCAAGTCACTATAATCATGTATGTGTTGTGTAACACTTTTTTTTGAGAGCATATTTTGTAATAAATTTACTTGATGAATAATACACAGATGATTTTACCAGTTTGCATGTAGATGTTTGAACTCCAGATGGTGACAAGAAGACAGAATGGAAGCGTTCATTAAATACAGTCATTCAAACCAATGAGTGGCCAGTCTTGCAGAAAGTACTTGAATGCACACTTGGGTAGACTCTTACCAGAAGATGATTTTAGTAGAAGTTTAAGTATGCATTTAGAATAGTACTTGTGTAAAAATCTATCTGATATATACTGTACTTAAGTATCAAAAGTAAATTTCTGATTTTAAATGAATTTAAGTATTAAAAATGTTTGAAAAAATGTATGTACTTTATAGCCATAGGTGTGTAACGTTATCTTCATCACCACTGTCGCTGAGGTGGTCACTGTCTGTTTCCTTGGTGACAGAGCCAGCACCAGGTGTTTTCATGACACTATCAGTCATTATGCTTCCTCCTCTTCTTCTTTAGTTTTGGCTTATGTTTTTTTTTCTTTTTTTCTACTTGATATCACGTAACCAACTGGAATTGAGCGTGCATAATCTTGGCAATTTAAGAGAAAAGATTTGCAAAACCTGCTTTATTTCCAGTATAACAATTTTTTTTTGATTTGATCTTGTAGTAGTGAGTAACCAAGGGAACTGTAGTGGAGTACAAGCAAGTTACTGAACAACACATACAAGTTGACTTACATTTAGCTGTGTGTTTGCCTCATTTTGGATACTTTCAAATGTATATTTTTCAGATCTCCTCTGGCGCATTTTGAAAAGCCGGGAACCTCTGTTGGAAAGCAATGATAACTCCTCCAACATAATGTCTTTAGGAGTGCTGTGCTTCTTTCCGAGATCCATTACGTCCCCTGTTGAGAAAAAAAAACACACTTAAAGTAAAGATAAAGAAGAAAACAGTCTGCATGACGTGCAGCTTTAGTAGACAATCAGCAATCAATCAATCAATCATCAATTAATTCAAGTGTAATAATTGTTGCATATCACATAATGGTAAGCTAACAATATTTTCAAAAACTGAAACTTTACTGTATTTATGCCCACAAGTATCAATCAGTCAAGGTGTTTTTTCTAAAAAATGATAACCATGTTATTGGGTTGCCAACAACAGGCAGTTGGGACCCCCAACTGTCTTGGGGGTCCCGAAGTTTGCAGTGTGCGGCTATCATGATAATTGGATTAGTTTCACATTATTTTGGAAACACACACTACAAAAGCCTGACATAGTCAGTAAAGGTCAGCGCCTTAACATGGCCGATTTATGAAACAGTCAACAGTTGGACATTGGGTAATCCAGCCCTGGTTTCAGGGCTGGAAAGTGCTGGATCCACAATATAAATACACACAGATAAATATGTTTTAAGAGGGTCCATAAATGACATGAAAGGTGTCACAAAATTCTAATTTTCCATTTTGTAAGCCCTGTCGTGGAAAAGGAGTTTTCATTGTACTTGAGAATTAGTTTTGGATAGACATGATGCTTCCTCATCCACCACTACAGACGGTATGTACCCCAGCTGTTAAAAACCTTCACGTTATCCAACAGCCACACACAGTTGGCCCTCACAACTTCCCTCCCCTCTCCAGAAATAGACTTTTGAAAAGGACGACAAAGGATTAGTCTCCATAGGTAGTAAATCAGACCATTAGCTTATTTATGGCAAGTGCTGGAGTGTAGCCCTGACATTTTGAACTCAGATCGCAATGGATATTCTCTTGCAGCAATGCTTGTCTGTTCTAACATCATACCATTGGTACCATGGACCTCTCGGCAAATAGCTGCTGCACACTTCTTCCTCTCTCCAGTTGGCATTGTACAGAATTGTGACATTGTTGCTTTGGCAAGGTTGGAAACACACGCTTCTGGAAACACATACAGGAGACATGATGTAGCCTAGTTGTTCTGTCAAAGTCATAAAGAAGTAGTTTTAATCTGAATACTATGACCAAACAGAACATAATTTCCGTGCTAATCCATACATTGTCAGGTTACAGCTAAACACAGAGTTGTCAGGGGACAAAAACTTCAATCAATGATATATTATCGTTAATATTATTGAGAAGGTGAGGATGGAATAAAACTCCCTATTCTTTTCTGTGACATAATATACTAGCACAATGTACATAGTTGTTTGAGTCTATAAAGTATGTCTTGCTGTCAGCATCTATTGGAATTTGAAGATGATATGGAAGACACTCCGTTGAATAAATCTGCAGTATTTGTCATGTTATAATAATCTCTCTGTAGAGGTTACATTTAATAGATTACAATGTGTTTCACAACCCTAAAGCCCCATTGTACTTGCCTCGGTACCACACGTAATTCTTAAATCTAGCCTTGTCACCGGACCAACATTTGAGAATGTGAGCAAATAATAGTGGTATCTCCCTTTAATGCTGCCACAAGATAAATCACCTGTGTAAAGGTCAAGAGTGATTATTGTGTCCTTAGTGTGTACATGTTAAGTCTCTGGAGATAGCACATGTCGAGCAGTACAAATAATATCCAAAATAACTTTCCTATTTTTGTAGTGGCTGGTGCAATCAAGTGTTTTTTTACTTTGCTTTGTTGTCAAATACAGGAGACGATGCTACATGGTAAAACATTAAATATTAAACGTTCATTAACTCAAGTGTGCGCACATGCTGAATTTGCAGCTACGGTATTTGTGACACCTTTTTAAATATTTCCTTGGAAACTAAAGAGAAAGCAAAGCAATATAAATCCAAAGATAGAAAATGTATCTGATTAACTCATTATCGGTCAATTGTTGCTTTTCTATACAGTCATATGAAAGTGACTCCTAAAAATCATGGGAAATCAAAGCCAAATTTGTGTTATCACAATACACTGACTTTCTCAAATATTCTAACGTAACTTCAGTATAATTTAAATAAACCACAAATTCCCAAAGTACACCCTGAAGACGCTTTGTCCGTACCTGAGAAGGTGTCCCTGTTGTGCGACCTGTATCCTTGAAGGGGAGACACAGAGGCTCAGGGGTCAACCTACAGTAGGTAGTTTGATCTTCCCTGATCTTCACACTCCTGGACACTAAAGCCAAACTGTGAGTGTGTCTCTGTGTCTGTTGTGAATGGAATGCAGCTTACATCAATAGGCTAAATTTAACCTGCCAAACACTCAAAACCAATCTCAAACACCATGGAGCAAGGATAGCCACAAGAGAGAGTGAGAGAGAGAGGAGAGGATGGACACACACACATGCCCACTGATGTGCTTTGAGGCAAGGACTCCCCTCCAGAGACATATTTATTTCCTTGTGTTGAATCTTTTTTCAGAGGGGGGTGGGTCATTACTTAACATTACTGACATTAATAGAGATTTTATTTGAATGACAGGCAAAATGTCAAACATTCAGAGAATGAACAAACCATGCTTACTTTTTGATTTATGGCATGATGTCGTTTGAATTAAAGTTTAAATAAATTACACTTTAAAGACTGAAAGCATTTTTATGTCTTTTAATTTTTTCAGTGTGTGTTTAAAAGGTGCAAAAACATAAAGTTTTATTCAAGAAAATCATCACACACAAGTTGAAGGCCCATCACAAATTAGGCTAGAAACCTTACTCCATCAGTCATATTGAAACCCGGATGCTCAACTGTAGAATCTGTGGTTCTGTTCACACTTTAACACCACACACTGTATGATCAAAGGTGGGGTATGTCATGAATGTATGCATGCAACATTTATTCCTCTTGAATCTATTTCAAAATAGTATGTGTATGTTATTAGTTCAAATAAGGTCAACATTAAGATGCAACACTTTCCTAAAAATGCACTGCAGCTTCCATAAAGCAGATAGCAGATAGTCTGTATGTGCAGAAATGTTTTCTCTTTTAACATATATATCATCGCCACTGCAAGATTTTAAGAGAAAAGACAGATTCAAACATTATGAGTAACATCTGTAAGTGTAACGTATTGCTGTATGAAACATTTGCAGAAGTGATCACAAAGGCACAGTGAGTTTAAAGCTAAAGTAAAAATACATGACTGAAAATCCACACATAAGATTCTTAAATTGCCACTAAATATTTTAAACCAACAATGTCAAATTGAGCAAAACCACTCTACATTTATAAAAAAGCAATGTACCAAACATTTCTTTCATCTGCTGCATGTTCACTTTAGCTCTCATAACACATTGCTTAAACCTTTCTTGACTATAGTGGTCCACTTCTGTTCTGTCCTAAATCAGCCTGTAAAAAAACTAGCAAAACATAAGGATTTTGAATCCTTCTTGATTGCAAAAGCTCCCATCATTGCTTAGCAAGGTAATATCTTATCATCAACACGATAGTAAATCGTTGTGCTTTTCAAACCTAGTGACCACTCGTACCACGAAGTTAGTGACTTTTATCACTCCCATCAACAATATAAAACAAACATACAAAATTAAAAGTAAGCCTCTCATGAGTCTCAGACCTATTGGAAATGTTTGAACCAACCCTTGTCAACAACATCCTCATTGTTCATTACAGTAGAGCGAACATATTCCATCTCTTTGGACCAAATTAACATTTTTGTCTTACATGTTCAATATGCTTTGCACCATATGTCATGTATGTTAATATAAAGTAGATTTATCTTTATCTGATGTGTGTCTGACCTAATCTTAGTGGTATTAACTTCTCTGGACTGCACTATGCAAGGGAGAGTACTTTGTTGGACTGGAGACATGCACCATGTATCCAATACTGGCCCTGCTGTCAGGCCCCAGAGGCTGGGCAGGTCTGAAGGGAGGCCCATAGAAGGCTGGTTTCTCAGGTGAAAATGTCCTGCTCATGAACGGTGCCTGAAAAGCTGGGGCCGCATGATAATGAGCCATACTGACAGCTGCAGGATCAAGAGACACCCTGCGCTTCCATTCATCTGGAGGCTCTGGCAGAGATCTGCGGTGCGCTGTGGCTTTGACATTAGAGGCAACAGATGAAGGGAGGCTCTGAAACACAAAGGCATCATCCACTGAACCAATGGGGCTTCTGGATGCTGCATCCCACGGTGACAGTGGCTTGTAGGCCTTTTCTTGAAATGATGTTTGTCTCTGTGCGGGTAAAAATGAAGACTGGATTCCAAGTGTGCTCGCTGGTGACACAACTCTGGGAGAAGGCACCGAATTCAGTCGCTTGGGCAGACTCAGGGAGTGGCTTCTACCAAATCCCTGAAAGAAAAGCACATATTAATTCACTGCTGTGACAGCAGTGTTGCAGACTTTGCTGCCACCCTATGGCTATATGAAAACCTGGGCACTAAAAGTTGCTGTTGTAACGTAACTTCTAACGTTGGGGATGGAAACAAAAGAATAATAATGTTGCTAAAAATAGTTGTGAATAGTAAAGCTGTGACCAGGATTGGTAATTTTTGCATCTAAAGAACCTCTTTTATTTTGTTCAATTCTGAATTATTGAAATGTTGAAACTGCTGAGTTTTTTAGTTACTAGACTAACTAGGATAGTGTTCTGCTTTAAATACCACAACATGGTTTGTGTGATGTGAATGTATAAGTAACATCTGTGTAAAGATCTTAAAACAACATTTGAGACACTAACAAATGTTGAAAATAAATGAAGATCAGAAATTGAGAACTTACCTGGTGATTGTTTAATACACTTAGGATAAGTACAGTGGCAAAGTTACTGCAGCAAAGTTTATCAAACTTAGCTTGGAACTATATCTGTGCCCACTTGTTTTGGTTTAATTTGCTTCAAGGAGAAATCCACTCTAAAATCCAATTCACATGTCAGTTTCATTTTGCTTCTGACCTAATCTTTCTCAAATATTGTACACTACCGTTTGAATGATCAATATTCAGGTTAACTCGACAACAGAACACAAGGACAGTTAACCACTGAGCTGCTGTAATCCAATGTTATGTTTCTTTTGGGCCTTCTAGTCTGAACATGAGTAGAATAACATTAGCAAATATTGCTTGCTAGTTGTCAGATATAAAATTGGTGTGTTTGACAGATCCTTCTCCACTAAGAAATAAGTTTTAATTGCTGCATGTGACAACAACATGGTTGTTGTGCTGTATGACATCTTGGTGTGTGGGGGAGTGTTTTAAAACTCAAGCAGAATCAGGCCTTTAAATGTGCTTATAAAAATACTTTTATGAATATGTAACAACATACTTTTCTGTGATTGTAGATACTTGCTGGCAAAAATTCATTAGAATAGCAAAATGTAAATCCTGCTTAAGGGTGGAGTTCTCTTTAATAGACTGTCAGCAACGTCCTAAAAAAGTGGGCAGAAGATGTTTTTGGGGGCCGAGATCATAGTTCCAAACCTTTCACATTTATAGTTAAAAGTGGAATTATGGAAATGCCATGAAAACTACATGTCAGTGACGTGTTGAGTGTTAGCAATTCCCAAATTTATATTAATACAAGCACTAAGTGGAAAAATTAGCCAATAAAGTAGTGAATCTTAGAAAACTGATTTTGGTGAAGGTGCAGTCAATATGAATAAATGCTGTGCAAAAGTGTGAAGCAGTGATAGAGATAAAGGAGAAAACATGGGTGACTTAGAAAAGTAGTGACACAGTAGTTCAGGAAAAGAGAACAGAAGATCATGACACACACAGGAAGTACACAAGTAGAGGGAAAGAGAAATTTAATAGCATGATTATGCTGAGAACAAGAAGTGCAATAAACAGTGATATGCTTGAAATATAGAGACAGAAACCCAAACAAGACATTTGTTTCTTTTTTCATTTTGAGTTGCTGGCACTATAAATAAATAGTCAAACATCTGTGATAACTCATGTTTTACATCAAGGATAAGGATACAGAATGCCTGATGACTTTACTGACAATTAAATAACTGGCCATAACTGACAACTGCCGAAAATATATCCACAAAAAAAAAACATTTAAAGTCATCAGGGTTAATAATCACAACTAAAATTAGTGTGTTAAGCAGTCGTGCTGCCATTAAAGTTTGGAATGAGACTGAAGGAATTGCATATGTATGCAGCCAAATAAAGTGTATAGACAGTTTCTCCCCAGACTGGCTAAATAATTGAAGATTTTCAATCATTACAATTGTAAAATTGAGTTACTGTTATCTCAGACGGCTGAATTATGAAAACAACTTAATATATAAGAAATAAATGTAGTTTTTGGGGTCAGTGATGACTACTTCTAAATTAAAATGCATTGTCAGAAATGTGATATTATTTCTTACATCTGAACAAAAACTAATGAAAGAAAAACAATTTAAACTAGAGACCTCAGTTCAAGACTCCCTGTACACAATATTGCACTTGTAATAGCACTTCCTGACAATCACTCAACATCACTCTACACATTTCCTTTTTCAAACACACATGCATCTCCTATGTTTGAGGAAGATGATCGTTAAAGAAAGAATATAATGTGCTAAATTACTTATTTTTGTTTATATTCTATTGATTTACAATTTAAGGCTAACTTTGCTGTACACACATTACATGTACAACATGTTTTACCTTTCACTGCCTGCTAAATATAGTCTAATAGCTGCATACTGCAACATATTTTGGATGTGACCTACATGTTCTTTACCACGTGTCTCATAAGACATTTTAGATTCTACCGAGTTGCAGATGTAATTGTGTTCTATTGTCTCAGTGGAGAGTACACCAAAGTATGACTATATACAGTGGGTACGGAAAGTATTCAGACCCCTTTAAATTTTTCACTCTTTGTTTCATTGCAGCCATTTTCCAA
>NC_048408.1:13921705-13970661 GCF_013103735.1 Etheostoma cragini
TTTTGGAAAAAGGCTGCAATGAAACAAAGAGTGAAAAATTTAAAGGGGTCTGAATACTTTCCGTACCCACTGTACAGTGCAAGAGCTAATGAAGCATAGTAACAGGCTTCCACTGTTTGCCTGTCACCATTGGCTTCTTAGCAGAAAACTTTGGGCGAGGTGCCATTTGACGTGCGCCTCTACTAATAAGAGATGCAGGAGAAAAAGCTGAAGCTATGCTGTCACCAATAGATGAATGCTGCGAGGATGCACTTGCAGGTCGGGCGCTTGGTGCTTGCTTGTTGGTTATATGATGGGTTGCAGGTGTGACAGCATGCTTTGCATCCAAGCGCTTTTCAGTTGCAAGAGGCTTAGCTGATCTTGTGTTTTGGCGCACAGAAGAATTTTGGGAACTTACCGATACAGGAGACTTAGAGGGGACATCTGCCTTGCTCTGAACAACAAGCTCAGAGGCATTAGTAGGAGAATGAGAAGGGTCTGATCTATGTTTAAGGTTTTTGATAACTTCAAACTTCGATGCTGGAGTTGGTTTGGGGCTGGGGCTTTTGCCCTCAGGGACTGCATTATACTTGAACAGTGACGCGTCCAACTGATACGGCTGATGTTTCATAATATCTAAGGGGTTGAGGTGCTTTGGGGCTGCTTTAGGTTTGGCTTTGGTCTTAGGCTTGATTTTGGGGCTTGTGGAAGGGGTTTGCTTGGCTGCTGATGGAGGGTAGAAAGGAGCAAGAAGAGGATTATATGATAAAGGAGGCGGGGCACGAACAATGGAAGAATACCTATAGGAGTTGGGGAGTGACAATGTGGGGGAGGGGGATCTTGTTTTGTTAGCTTGCACCGTTTCAGCATCAACAACAAACTTCTCCATACGGGACTGTCTTTTGGCAAATAATTCTGCACCTTTTCCTGCCATGGTTGGACCATCATGCGCCCGAACAATACCTCTGCCTGAGACTCGACCGTCTGGAGAAGCCTGTGATGCTTTTGTTGCATAGGTGTTTGTCTTCTCTGCTTGTGGAGGGTAAGAGGCAACCGAGTTTGGAGCACTGTCCAACTTATTCCTTGAGGGTGAAGGTGTGTGATGTGGGCTGTGAGTAGGACTGCGGGCCTGCATACTCACAGGGGATTGTGACAGCTGTTGACTCCAGCTATTTGTGGTTGGCTGAAGATGAAGCTGAGAAGAGTTGACAGGAACCCAGGCATTGGCAGGTGTTTGAAGTGTTGCCTGAGTTTGATTTGGTGCCCAGTGGTTTCCCATCTGTTGAGGCTGCGCCCAATCTTGCTGCTGTAAGTAATGCTGACTATCAGTCATGACAGGACTTTGAGAAGGTTGTGAAACCGGACTTCTTGGTGGAATACAGGGCTCGCCAGAGGGGCGCCTTCCCATCCAAGGTGGGCAGGATGGGTTAATTGTAGGTTTTGGGGCAACTGGAGGGGGATTCTTGAGTTTTATTGTTCTGGGTTGCATAAAGTTACAAGCTTCAGCACCTAGACTAAAACAGTCTTCCTCTGTCTCAATATAAGACCTCCTTTCACCTTTGTTTTGAAGGTGAAGATGTGATCCTTGTGCAAGCATGGATAGCTGTTTATTAGTGGCTTTCCTTTTAGACTCTGGTAGGATGCCCGTCTTTATCGCTGGTACAGATATTCGCTCATCTCTTGAGGCTATAATGTCTCCAGTTGGGGACCAAACTTGCGGGTGAGTGTTAATAGGAACAGGTACTCTAAATCTCGGTTCGTGCTTCTTTGTCATTGAAGGAACGCCACCGGGCAAGGCAGGAACAGTTGTGCTGACGTGAAATCCAAGGAAAGGCTTCGCAGTTCTGTTTGGCACCAAGGGTTTTGGCACATTGGACAGGTGGTGCATCTGTTGAAGACTCGGTTGTTGTTCTACATGCTGCTGGAGATTTGCATCCATGTAGTTGGCCTGATCAGTAAACACGTACATTTCCTCAGTGTCATACATATTCTGAACTTCTGTACGTTCAGGCTCTGTTAATGTCTCCACAGGTAATCCTTTATTCCTCAGTTCTTCATGCTCTGACACAATGTCATCCATCCGTTTGCGGCGTTGAGCAAACATCATGACACCCTTTCCTTTTGTTTCTGGTAGTGCTTCCATTTCTCCAACTCTTTCCCAATTCAGATTGAAATTTCGCTGCTGGTGATGAACACAATACTCCTCTTCTAAGTCAGATTCACTTGTTGCAACAAAGTTATAACCAGCTGATCGGACTTCAGTTTCCTCCTCTATTTGGCCTTTGCTGTCAAGCTTGTTCTCACCAGTCCCGTAACTCACAAGTGTATACTTCTTGACCCTCTGGCGGCGTTTTTCAAACAGCAAGGCTCCCTTATTTCGAGGGTTGGGTGCATCTGTTAGAAGCCGAGCAATTTGCTTACATTTGGACTTAGTCTCCTTGACGTTTCTTTCTGATTGGCTCTCGTTGTGATTGAGCTCTGAGAAAAAGGAAGAGAGAGGGACAGTGAGGAGAAAAGGGAGGGGAGGGAGTGAAAATGTATACACAGTATTTCATTAGGATATATTGTTAAATAGTTAACATTTACAAAGCTACAGTGTTTAACTGATCAATGCTCAGTAAAGTCAAATCATGGATTGGTCTTGACATTAGTTTTTTTTGTTGGTACAGTACTTATTTGATCTAGTTTGAACATAAACCAACCATTATTATTATTATTTGAAGCAAGCGCAAGAATATCTAAGATAAATATTAAAGTTGCCCCTGCTGAAGCGGGCACACTAATAAAAGCATGATATTTACTTACAGCTAACTTAGGGGGGGTCCACAAGGCAAGAAAAGTGAGAAGCTCACTTTCCATTGCCGTCAAGTCTTACGATTGGAAAAGGGATCGGGTGACAGGCCGGGGTGACACATGCTGGTGTCTGTCAATTTTTTTTTCTGCCAGGCTCATCATATGGTCATAATTTATTATTATCCTGCTCTGACTATTAAAGCCATGGGAATTCTCCCTGTAAGTCCACCTCAAATAGACCCCACGTTACACCATGAAAATAACTAGCACTTATAGTGCATTGCACATGTCATTTATCGATTAAATTAAGTCTTTTTATAACACCAATAATAATTACAGGCAGAAAATTCAATTTAAGATCTTTATCAAAAGTAAACTTATGCCTCAAGCAAGAAAACACAAAATGATATCATATGTATTATTAACTCATATATCATTCAAATTAATAAAAAGATGCAGTATATGCTGTACAGTTTGCAGTACTAGCTGCATGTGTCCACTGGAATTAAACAAGTGAGGTTAGAAAATAGATACTTACGTGTGGACCTTGCCCTGTGTCTGTCCGGTCTGCACAGATCTGTGTTAGCCTCCGAGTTCCACTTCTCTGCCTGCTCAGCAACTTCGTCTGAAATTCCAAAGAAGATAGAAGCAGGAGGTGCTTCACAACTCCCTCCTTCCTCTGATGATTCAACCCTCCTGTTCCTAGTCCCTGGGCCCTGCCTATTACTGGCTCCCAGAGGCTTCTCTGTGGTCAGGGTCAAGGCCAGGGTCATATCAGCTGCACAACCAAGAGAGGAGGAAGATGACCGGGAATGCAGCCTTGATATCTGGCCGGCGTGAGGCTCTGACTCAGGGTGCTGTCGGTGTTGTGACTGTGATGTTGGTGAGGGTTCGAAGTGAGGAGACTCTGTAATGGACTCTCTTAATTCACTAAGGTCATCATCCTCTTCTTGGTATGAAACATTTTCTTCACTTCCGCTGAGTTCAGGCAAGGAATATTGCTCACCTGCAGACTCCCAGTCTTGTGACTGAAGGCTTTCTGGGGACTCTGACATTGGGATGTGAGCAGGTAGAGGGTCTAAAGGGTACTCTGCATCAATGGCATCATCTTCATTGTAAGACTCACAAAGTTCCCGCGAACCATCTGAACCTGACCAAGGGACCAAGTTATCATTGTTGTCTGGGTCTTCAGCTTCTGGTTCCATCTCTGATGCTGTTTCACAATATCCTGGGTAACACCAATAATACCTTCATTAAGACAAAAAAAGGCCAAGGAGACATTAAAAATAGTTAGACATTTTAGAACACTTTCAAAATTCCATGGTATCTATGTTAAACACCCCTGAAAATAATCTCCACCTGGACTAACACTATGAGTACAATCACTAGATTTCTTTCAAAGTAAATACTTTGATTATTTGCCAAAATGTTCAAATTTTAACAGTTATAACTATAAACTCCTTTCCCTTAAGTGTTCATTATTCAGATCAAGATATGTCAGCATTATTACACTTTGTTATGTTTCATACTACCATGTAATTGTCTGAATTATTCCTATCCCCAATAGGAAGTGCAGCTTTTCTTTGGCACTTGCATCAGGGCTGCCATAGCTCTAAATGGAATGGTATGTAATGTCAAGGGGGAAACAGCATTCACATCCAAGGGGATAAGCAAAGCAAGTGGGTGGCTGTTTTCCAAACTCCTGTTTATACAGTAAGGTTTCTTTCCCTCTGCTGTTCTCATCCATCACCACAACAAATATCAGCACTACAATCAGCATCTCCATGTAAGAACTAAATCTGAGAGACTATTTGTTTTATACATAGCAGAAATACTAAAGATGTCCCCATCTCTCACTTACGTTTGTGTTTGTTGTGTTACTGAAGTCGAATTCTGGCAGCATGATCTATCAAATATACAACCAATGTATTTCCTCAAATGATTCTGATAATCAGTTAATGTATCAAAACAAATGATAAAAAAACAGCTTTAAACATTTCTTCATCCAATCAGTTATTTTAGGCAAAAGGGACATAAAACTCAGCAGCTTTCAGCTTTTTTTTTTACTTTTCAGATTAGTATATAGATATGAACAAGAAATGGGGCAGTCATAACCTCATGTAAAACTGGAAAAGGCAATATTGACATCCTGTTGAAATTATTTATGTTAGTGCCTACAATGTTAACCTAAACCAGGGTTCAGAACAAAGGACAGTCTGCTTCTGTTTGGAAAACTCCAACAGGGCACACAACACCCTTTCTATTCTCAAACACATTTCCTGACATCCACCAGAAGGCAGCGCCATAACACTGTAAAAAATGACTTACACCAATTCCCCTCCTGATCACCAGACAGGTTATAAGATGTATAATTAAAAAAACATACCTAATAACATAAATACCTAATACAGCTGTGTAAGTAACATATTATAATGTGTAAATGAAAAAGGTCAGAGGCTACAATGCACATGTTCATTAGTTCACATTGCAGTCTGGTCATATCTTAAAGGCTACTGAACGTCAGAATTACTTTGTGCAGATTTAACCTGTTCGCTGTTAACTCGCTAAATAGTTTTTGACTGTAGGCTAGTGACAGCATAACAGGCAACTCTGTTTTGTATCAGGTAAGGATAACATAAATCAGATAAAATTTTACGTGAAATGAGTCCGGCTAAAATGACAAAGTATTTGGTTTTGGCAAGATTAGATTAATTGAAATGTTCCCTATAATCTGAAAGGACATTTAACACAGAAATAAACTCAGATTAAAAGAAATAGCTGACAAAATTCAAACTAAAAGTAATGACTAAAACGTTGACCAAAATGTAATTATATAACTAATTGAGTTGTCAATGTTGGTATTGGCAGAGGTAGAATGTACTTAAATTGTTCTGTTTAAGGTAGACCTTGCAATGAATGATAATGCATCTTATTTTAACTGTATAATCTCCAATTTTCACTCTGAAGTAGATGTACTCATTCGTAAGTGTACAGCTGGGTATTGAGTGCTTTGGGGGAAAGAAAGCTGCAAGCAATCACCCCGTTCCAAATAGGCACTGCACTAATTTAACTAAAGGCACTCAGAGACAACATGTAGTCCTAAATTCATACCAGGAAACAGCAAAATGTAATCTACAGCACTCAAAGTTAAAAACTAGTACTAGTTGTAAAGTCACAAAACACAAGTGTTGGACAGAACAAACAGAAATGATGTTACTATTATTAGATTCTTAGAAATACTTGGATCAGTGGGTAAAGGTTTGTCCTGAGGGGGATGCTAGAGGAAAGGCAGTGATGTCAAAATCGAGTTCTTGATTTTTGCCCCAAGAGTGGTTCTTTACAAAAGCAGTGTCCAAAATGAATGCGTGAAATTTAATGTCAATCTGCCATTTTAGATAATTCTTTAGTACAAGAGGACTTCATTGTAGCACTAGATTTCAGATAAAGGTCAATATGAGGAATCATCCATTGTGGATAAATGAATTCACTGACAATCTGAACCAATCTTGAACAAAGCATTAGGAAAGTGAAAAGACAGATTGACATTACCATCCAAAGACCACCATTACCAACGGAATCATTTACCTACATTAATTTAAACCTGTTCTAAGCATCTATATTTCATAATTTTAAACCAGTTGTAATTAATCCTGTCAAACCAATTTTTTTAGAGAAACTTTTTGTCAAAAAAAATAAATCAAAACTTGTACTTTTAGTAGCTTGCGTTTCTTTTGTAATTTAAAAACTATTTTTAAACAAATTATTATATTGATTCATTGGCTGGTCCTGTGTAGGAATAAACACTGTAACTTTGCAAGATAAGAAGGCCAGTCATGAGGCCAGTCATTTAACCGATTGAGTTTACAGCCATTTTTACAATTAGGCATCATTTTAGGCATAGGAGATTTTTAATATCTCCCAGATTAAGTATTGGATGACCATTTTTTTTGTAATGGTGATATGCTGGCATTTACATTTCATGTACACATTTGTCATTTGCAGCATGTGGCATGGCTTTGTGTGGTACAACATTTCTGGATTGAAGGTTGTTGAAGCCTCAGATTAATTGCAATAGTTACTATACTAAAGGCCTAAAGAGGCCTATGGCATATGCAGCTCCAGGATTACTTAAAGGTACAGACTCTTGGACTCTCCGTCCCATGCCCAGCTTCTCTTCACACTTGGTTCCACTTCATTTTAACACTGAACCATCATCAAACCTTACTTTGGTGCGACAGGAGTTTCTGTTTCCTAGTATGGCATTAACTTCAGTATGTTGACTCATTGCCATGGAAACAGGCAGTCAGCATCCTTGACAAATGAGTTAACTCTTGATCTGGGGGATGACCCCTAGCGGATTAGATGTTTCCATACACAATTAGACAGCCTTATTTTAACCACTAATTAGAAACATGCCAAAGTCAAACAGCCTCCACAACTAAAATATTACTCACATCAAGAGCCTTAGCAAACACAATTAATTGAATACACAGCTTAGACAAATATTGACCGAATGCTTCAATCAGTAAGTACAAACAGCAGCAATTAGAGATATTCATCGTACTGTTTAATAGTTTCTGACAAAGGAGAGAATCCTAGAATTCTTTTTTTGAAAGGGATAAAACACTCTCTGGTATAAAACTTAGCCTGTTCCTCAATCACATATGGGTGTCAATCAAAGCCAAAAACAGACAGACTTTTAAAAGATCAAAAAGCAGAAGGGTGAGTGTAATAAAGAGATATGGCTTGGCTTTGAAGAAAGCTGCTATTAAAAGATTGAAGGAGGATCAAGGAAGTAAGGATACACTTGCCAAACACCGTCCATTACTTACAGCAATCATCCTTGAAGCAACTGTAAAAGATGAAAAAGTTTGTCTACAAAAAAGACTCATGAGTTGATATCCAGCATTGTAGACTTCACATCCTGCTGATTTCCCTGCATGACTGTAGAAAAGAGAATCTGAGCACATGTGGTCTGCAGATGTTCAGGTTCTACCACTTTGCTAATCATCCATGTATGTATGCACGCTACCATATTTAAACAGACATCCTGCCCCCAACCCCCTTTAGACACAGCTCGGACAGCATCATGCAGCTGCAGCACGTGGACATAATGAAGATAACTGAAGATGTTTTAGAGTGATTTGAAATGTGCTTTCAGCTTGGTGTCTGTGTAGCTGTTATACTTTTATTTAACAATAACTTACTGGATGAAATGAAAAAACTGCAGATGTACTACATGTTGATTTTCAACCACTACAGTTAAAAGTTGCATTAACAAGCATTTGATCATATCTGTCAAACTGCATTATGAAATAGGGTTAATAGAATTTGGGGTAAAATGACACATTATAAAGCTGCTGCACAGTAAACAGATGAGGTAAGACTACTGTTCTTTGACAGAAAGTCCGTACATGGAACTTAATTTGAGTTTGAAACTGAGGTTTGCAGAAGTAATGTGGGAATGGAAAAACTACACTACTAAAGCTGCAGTGGACACTGACAAACACATTCAAATCTCATTTCGTTAGATTACATTTTATAGTCCCCTTATTTATTCATTTAATAGTTGTTTTGGAGGGAAACAGCAAACAAATTTAAGATACGAAGTCAGATGAAAACAGGCAAGGTTCAAAGTTTCAACAGAATAGAATGTAACAGATTCATGATGGAGTAACTGTATCACTCTTTTTTGGAAAACAATGTTTAACTTGGTGCTGGTAAATGTGTCTTGATTTGACTTTTTTTAAGTCAGTGCCACCTAAATTCAGTTCACTGCAGGAACATTTAGCTTATTGTGGAGTCTGAAAGTACAGGAGCAAAATGAAATTTGACAACATACTTTCAGAAATTAATGGATTTGGAAAATTCCAAATCAAGCTGGTCTTGATTCAGATGTTATCTCGAATTACTATGCCATGTCATTTCCTGCTGAATAACTTCATGGCAGCTGTTCCCCCTCATCACTGTAACATCACTGCTCTGGATGATGGAGACATCTTCAGGAATTTGACTCAGGAACAGAAACTGGCTGTTGGAGTTCCGGCAGAGCAGGATGGGACTCCGAGCTCCTGTCAAATGTTTTCAAAGCCCCAATATCAACATCTGTCAGGCTCAAACAATAGTGAGGATGCATTTACTTTTCAGTGTCAGAATGGATGGGTGTATGACAACAGCACATTCAAATCTACTTTGGCAACTGAGGTAAGTGTCTTCAATAAATTGGACAGTAATATTTCATGCAATGTAGGTCTATGTTTTAATCAAATGTTGGCTACTTCTAAAAGTTCAACTTCCAACATCGACAATTGAAAAATTACTTATTTCAATGCTTTCCATGTCTCTCTTTGTAGTGGGATCTTGTGTGCAGCAGAAAAGGGATGAACAAGGCAACAGCCACTATTTTCTTCATTGGTGTTATGCTTGGAGCCCCTTTATTTGGGTTTCTCAGTGACAGGTAATGAAAAGACACAGTATGTCCAACTGCACTTTTCTGTAACAGATGACAAATAAGTTTAAAGGGGCATTTCAAGAGAAATCTAGGAAAATGTAGGTTCCAGTAAAGTATGACCTAGACTAGAGATCCAAACAAGATATATTGTGCTCTGCTGCAGGCACCATTTACAGCTTGATTCAAGAGAGACATGTCAATTGTTTTGAACACAATCATTGCTTTTAACATTTTCTATTCATGAAAAGGTTTGGACGACGGCCGCTGCTGTTGGTGTCTTATTTGTCGTCCCTGACTTTTGCAGTCCTGAGTGCATTCTCTACATCGTATGTTATGTTTGTCGTCTTGAGGTTTTTTACGGGGATGTCACTCGCAGGAGTTAGTATCATCTCTATTGTTCTAAGTAAGTAGGCTAATGCTAAAAACAGAGATGAGGAAGTACATTATGTTTAGTCTTTTTTCAGAGTTGGTTTCAGTTTGAATACGTGAAAAATGTTTAATCTATTCATATCTGTGCTGACGTTTCCCCAGATGTTGAGTGGTTTGGCATTGAACACAGGACCTTCTCAGGTGTAATTATTAGCCTGGATTGGACACTTGGTAACTGGATTCTGGTTGGAATGGCATACAGTGTTAATCAGTGGAGGCTGCTCATTGTGGCAGTGACCTCACCCTTGATACTGTCCATCATGGCTTGGAGGTATTATAGTTTCTTATTTTACACTTTGCAGCATGAAAAACTGAATCCGATCAGAAGTCAATGAGACACTGAACTCACATTTGTCGCTTTAGGTGGCTTCCAGAGTCTGCAAGGTGGCTCCTGGCAAATGAGAAGGCAGACGCTGCTTATCATTACATAATGCAATGTGCCAAAATGAACAATAGAACCAAGTGTATGGCCACCATCACACCAACGGTACATTTTAACATTGGTGATGTGACAATGTCACAGTGATGTAGAGAAGAAAAAAACTATGAGAAAGTGCAGAAGTGTTGTGAATGAACAGTTTGATTGTGTTTACTCTCTCCTAGGAATTATTGGCATCTGCACAGAGTGAAACAAAAGACAAGAAGTATACTTTTGTGGATCTTTTCAAGACCCCAAATATTAGAAAACGTTCTATTTGCTTGGGAATAGTATGGTAAGTGTCAATTATATAAGATGGGTTAAAAAGAAGAGTTTAGTATTTTAGGAAATATGCTTGTTTTCTCTCATGTGTAAGCATTAAATACAGAGCAGGAGCAAGGAGGAAATCAATTTAGCGTAGCATAAAGACTGGAAGGGGATAACTTAAAATGTACGCTTACCAGAACCCTCTCACCTCCTTCTAAAACCACAAATTGTTGCTTCTAAATTTCGGTTGGTGTATGAATTACATGAGCCTCAAGCTAAGCTAATAACAGTTTGTAGCGCTGTGGGTGAGAGGTATCAATCTTCTCATCTAACCCTCAGAAACAAAGCAAATTCGCATATTAGTGTTAGTGGCATAAATTAAATTCCGGTGAATGTAAATTATTGATAATTATCTTTCTAATATTAAAAGGATGATTGATGATACCAAATATAACACATTGTAATTGTGAGGCTAAGCTCACTGCTGTCTGTTATACTGTAATAGCCATGTTTTTTCAGTCAAGGCCTTGCACTTATCACCCTAAGTTTAAAATTAGCCTGTCAATACAGAACGATTCATTGCTTTATTCCCATTTCTAGGTATGGAGTTGCGTTTACATATTATGGGATAAGTCTAAATATCACTGGGTTTGGACTAAACCCATACCTCACACAATTCATATTTGCATCCATCGAAATGCCAATGAAGATTGGTGTGTACTTCTTCCTGGAGAAAGTCGGCAGAAGGTCTGGCCAGACAGGAGCACTGTTGCTAACTGGTCTCTGTCTCTTCATCAACATGTTTGTTGCAAAAGGTTATTTTATTTTTATTAAATCAATTTTTTTTTTTAACACGTGAGAATTAACTTGATCAAATATCTAAACATTTCCCCTCAGATAGGTGGGTCATTCGCACTGTTGTGGCTGTCCTTGGAAAATCCATGTCAGAGGCCACATTCACAATCATATTCCTCTTCACAACTGAGCTCTATCCTACAGTTGTACGGTTAGTCAACAACAAACTCATGAAGCCAGTTGGACCTCAGACAATGATGTTCTATTCTGCTGTGACTACATTTACTTCAGGTTTGCATTGACCTTAGCATCTTGTTATTTTAGACAAAATGGTTTAGGCTACACCTCTTTTATGGCAAGGCTTGGCGTGGCCATATCTCCACTTATCATGCTATTGGAGGACGTGTGGCATCTCCTCCCTACAGTCACTTTTTGCGCAATGGCGGTTGGATCCGGTCTAGTGGCTTACCTCCTGCCTGAAACATTAAATGCCAGACTGCCACAGTACATTGAGGATATTGAGAAACCAAGGTAAAGAAGAACGGAAGATGAAATTGAATTCAATATTAAAGCTACAGTAAACCATTAGCCACCTCTCTGAAATTGCTAAAGAATAATCCGGTCAAGCCAGCAAGGGCTAAGTGGGTCACGGAAATTTTGGCAACAACATCTTCTTAAATAATTGACATGTTTTAATCATTTGCAGGTGTCAAAAACAAAAATTGTTTCCTGAACTCAGCAAAATCCTTCATGATTAAGTAACTAACTTAAAAATATATTTACATTGCAGGGCAGAATCAACAAGGAACGAGGAGATTCAATAAATATCACATGTATTGATAATGACATTGATATTTTGCCTGTCCACAGTATACACAGCTTTATTGCAGACACTGGTCAATACAACACATCAAGTACATTTGTTTTGCAATTCATTAAGTTTTAATGATTGAAGAAATTCTGTTTTTAAATAATAGCATTGTTAAAATCCCTATTAATATTTGAAGGAACAGTTTGTCCAGATTGTGTACCATTTAAAATCCAGAAGAAAAAAGAAATGTAACTGTAAATTTACTTGGAGTTGGCAGTAAAATTGTAATAAATGAGAATATGACAATTGGTTTTATTGGAATTGTGTGTTTAAAGTGCACAATATCTATCTTCTTGCTTGAAGACAAGTACTGAAATCTTCCTTGTATGTTTAGGCCTAAATTGTAATCAAAAACATGAACAAGCCTGAAAGTATGTAGCCAGACTAGTGGCTCTGTGTGGCAGTAGTGAGGCACAGTGGTGCTTTGAGCTTAATGCTAATGTATAATACATATATACACAATCCAACATGCTGTCACTACCTGATGTGAATCAAGTGCCGATGTGAGTTGCGCACACGTGACTTTCCAACAAGTAGCCTACAAGTTGCTAACAAGAGACTTCTCTTATGTCAATATAACAAATTATATAAGTCCATTTTTACTCTATACAATAAAAATTGACCTATACAATGAAATTTGTTCACTCCTGGCTACAAGGTAGCAATCAAATAACAAAAGCTGACACTTGAATGGTGTTTTAAGCTAACGCTAGCAATCAGTCATAGGTAGCTAAATTGTTTTGTTTTTCATCTTGATATTGTTTGTAATGAGGTTTATTATTTTATGGATTTCAAAAATTTCAGTAAGACACATTATCCTGAAAACTATTTAAATATGAGCATGCGAAACTCACATCTGCACTCAACTCACATCGGGTAGTGACACATGCGCTCACCAATGCTTATACGCAGATGTTTGGCAGGTTTAACGTTAACCATTATTCACTTTTTCTGTTAGCGTGCTAATATTTGCTAATTAGCACAACACAAACAGCTTGAGGCTGATGGTACTGTAATAGCATTAGTTTTGCAGGTAAATTGATCATAAACAAGTACTGGAAGAAGCAAACACTTTGACCTGCTGGTCGGTGCTACAGGGCACAGAAAACATGTTGACATGTCATAGTAGGAGGAGCACAACTACTAATGAAGGCTGCATTCCACTTAGGAGAGGCCCTGGCATTGTGCATGCTGAGTCACTGAAATAGCTCACTGGGACACTTGATGGAATTGAGCCATCGTTAAGGTCATCAATTTCAGCCATGCTTTTCCTACTATGACAAGACAAAATGTCTGCTGTGAAAAAGGTCCATTACCAATGATATTATCCTCCGGTCACCGCCGATGTTATCATCAGTACTTTATTTTAATTACTCATCTCTTTATGATTTATGAAAAGTATTTTAATTTACAAAACTTGTATTAGTATGTTGTGTTGAACATTGTCATTGTAAACTCACATGTATAATATTGGCAATAAAGTTAACTCACTCAAACAAACATTTTTCAACCAGCATGCTTTTTTAACCTTATGCCAGTGATGTCACATTGCGGTATTAAATCTTTAAGCAGGGCTTAGGCAACTTTGAAGAAACCAGCAAGAGAAGTTTAGATTTCAAAGCATCTAAACAAAATAATGTCAGCCCCTCCATTCAGGCTTCCCTCCAAAGCCACTCCCCTAAAACACATGAACACACACTGCCTGTCTACTGCATTAAGGCAAGTCCATAAAAGTGAATTTAGGAACACAATTGTCATCGCTAAGACTCAGTCAACATCACCTACCTTTGAGGTAACTCACAAGCCAAGTATATCTGGTAAAAGAAGACAGTCCCTTTTGTTATGTGAGAGTGAGGCTTTAGAGAGTTTCCCCACCGCCAGCCTGTCTCCTGTTTTTGGTCAGTATTTACACCCAGTGTTACGCCTCCTGACCCTAAGTGCCAGTGTCTAACAAGTGATCTGCAGCTAGACAAGAGCATAACATGTAAAATGCCATGTTTTTTCTGAACTACCACTACCCAAAGCCCACTGAAGTGGCATTTACATGTGCACTCAACCAAGCGTAGCACCCAAAAGGTCCCTCCAAACAAAAAGGCCTAAAGCCAACCATGTCTTTTCAAGACACATGACAAAAAGGAACAAAGCTCCAACAAAACTCATCCAACCAAGGCATGAGCTTTTTTTCTACCTAAATCTGCAACATTCAAAGATAACCAACTCACTGTAATATATCCTCCAGTTAGTCCCTTTCCAACATGTTTTGGCACCTCCTGCCTTCCTGACTCAATTGACACCAAGCCATGGCCAAGAAACTCACTTTGTTGACTCCTCTCATGGAGTTCTAAAAAAAAAGTCTTCCACACTAGCAATCACTTTTTTTAAGAATAAATATTCTGCCCAAATATGCACAACCCAAAACTGATGAAAACAGAATACACACTAGCCACCAGAGCTCTGCTTCACTGCATCCCTGTCCCTCTAATTAACTAACCAGAAACTTGCCTAAATACCCCCTTTGTCTCAATGTGGCTTTCGGTTGGCATGTACACATTAAAACCCAGCTGACTTGCAAAGAGACCTGCATGCAGGAAACTCTACAAAATCCCATGTACTTGCTTACAAAGACAGTTGCCCGTAAGCAGCAACACCTGGCCCAGGTGTGGCTCATGAAGTTAACGTCAGCCCTCTGCTTTCACCCTGATTCTGCAAGACAAAAAGCGGCGAACAAAACTCACAGCACCCCTGGTGGATATAAAATGTATACTTTAAGGAAGAAAAGGTGTTTCCAAAGGTTTCTCGACTGTTGATTATAAACACAGGTCAGAGTTGACTAACAGGTCAGGCTGTGTCATGGCAATCTTCAACAGTCTTGGCAGGGATTGTCCTTTAGAAAGAACATCACCCATAATTTCATATCTGACACTAATTAATTAATTTGAAAGACACCTACATTACTGTCAAAGACTGATAACACTACCACATTCAACAAACATTCATATCAGTTTTCAATGTCACCCATGTTGTCATTTAATGGCCAAAGTCTTATTTGGCCATGTGTTGTATTATATCAGAGATAGGCACATGCCTCTGTTACATCACAATTTGCACATTCATTATGCCATTTACAGGCAGTTGATAGTTAGCAATTGTTGTTAATTTAAAGTTGGCAACTTTTCAGCTTTTCAGTCATTTGCATAGTTACCTGTCCAACAGAAATAAAGCAACTATGGCGCCACATTTATCAGACCGTTAAACTCCCTAAACTTGCCATCATTGAAAAGCCATACAGATGTTGACTCTGTTACTAGTGGAAAACTCTGGTTACACGCGGTGCACGGTCAGAGTGCAATGAAATGATTTGATGGGCTTATTGCTGGCCTCTGACAGCCACAGGTACTGGCTTTACTTTTTTCTGGTAGAGCATTTATTTTATTTTATTGATGTCATTGATGTAAGTAAACAGAATATCAACAAATATAACAAAAACTGCTAATAAAATTTCCCACGCAACCTTTGAGCTGACTTGTTTCAAGGCACAGTATTGCAATCCCTAAGGTCATGCACAGAACAGACAACAGACATTTGGTATTTTTAGCGAATGATTTATAAAAAAAAAAATCTCTTTTGTATTTATCTTTAACACATTTTCTGAGCTGACCATTAACGAACAGCCTTGAAGAGGCTCACATTTAAAGAAACATCTTGTGGGTTTGTGATATTGTTCCCTGATTTTCACTCCGAATTGAAAGAGTTGTATCGTCTATTCTGAAGATGAAGTTTGAAAATGTGCTGGCAGAGGTGAATGGCTTTGGGAGATTTCAATTAAGGACCATCCTTTTGAATGTAATTCCTCGTGTGACTTTGCCTTTTCACTTTCTGCTGAATAATTTCATCGCTGTTATTCCATGCCACCACTGCAACATCAGCTCTCTGGATGACGGAGGTGTTTTTAGGAATTTGTCCCTGGCAGAGAGGCTTGTTGTTAGTATTCCACTCCAGGCAGATGGGACTCCAAACACCTGTCAGATGTTTGCAGAGCCTCAATATCATCTGCTGCTCAACTCATCCAACATGACTGAGCTACCCACAGTGCCATGTCAGAACGGATGGGTGTACGATCACAGCACCTTCAAGTCTACCCTGGCCACAGAGGTAAATTTTACTTTTATTCTATTTACAAAGTGTTACAAATCCCAATTAAGCAACTTCAATCTTCACTTTTTTGTCTCTTTGTTTATGTTCATCATAGTGGGATCTGGTTTGTGATAAGAGAAGAGTGAACCGAGCCACGGCCACCATCTTCTTCATGGGGGTCATGCTTGGAGCAGCAGTATTTGGCTATCTTAGTGACAGGTGGTCATGGCTTTAATGATCAAAAGTTTGGGTCTGTGTGGTAAAATTACAATACTTTATCATGCACAAGAGAGTAACTTATACATTTAACATCTGTTTTTGCTGCAGTATCAATATTATTATAGTTTTAGTTTGCATTAGCCTCTGTGCTATGGTGCAGTATCTGATGTCTGTTTTGCTATTGTCACATTTTACTAACATCACTGACGTGGAGTGCGAGGCATCAGTTATGCATGAGAGATTGTGTTTAATATGTCTGACTAAACGTTAATGTGAAGCAAATGTTTACAAGTGCAACTTTACGTACAGGTTAACGCCTGAAGAGGCATCCATTATAAGGTCATAATCTACAATGGAGAGGCCAGCGTATCAGGCCATGCAATCCCACTAATTACCTGATAATGGACAACTCGTCGGGCATTAACCCACCATAGTCACTTACCAGTGAACATTTCTTAAGACCATAAATATTTTAACGTTTACGCAATGAAAACCTTTTTTTTCAAACAATAACACTGTTTCCCTGGTAATATCTGAGGGTTTGACTAATATCTGGAAAAATCCCATAAGGTTCTGATGCATTGGAAACATTGTTCACTGCTTCAGTAAATAGGAACGACCTTAGATACAACTTGGCAACTGGAGATATTTCTAGTTCCCTCAGCTTGTAGAACCCTTTGACTCAGCTACAAGCTAGAAAACTAGCGTTATGCTAACAAGAGTCATAGTCAGTAACACTGTGTACAGTTGATAATCAGTAAATATAATTTAAAAGTTTGGCAACAAACATTCGACACAAGACAAGCTAGCTACCCAGCCAAGCCATTGTCCCCAGATCAATATCAAGATTCACAAACAAATGACACGCCATGTGTACTGTCGGCCGCAGCCTGAAGTAGCGAGTTGCACAGCAAAAACATGTGTGGCATGATCACTGTGAAACAAAGCAAGTTTAGAGGGGCAGTGTTAACATGATATTTAGATTTTTTCTATTCAATTTAGCTAATTAATTTAGAATGGTAAACGGACAGTTTAACTGGAACTACCTGGTAGAGGTCCTATCACGATTGAGTACTAACCCAGACCACCATATAAAGACATTACTACCATCAAATTAACCGTAACCTACACTTTCACCATCAACTTTTAATTTTAAACACTGTGGACACTTTATAAGAAGAATTCTGTTTGTTTATCCAAATAAAGTGTGCCACACCCACTTCTGAAAATATACTAGTGTGCTTTTACTTGATCTATTCTGTAGATTTATCTATAACTATTTTGTCTTGCAGATTTGGCAGAAAAATAACACTTCTTGTGTCCTATTTGACAACTACCTTCTTTGGATTTGCAAGCGCTTTCTCGTATAATTTCACCATGTTTGCTGTCATGAGGTTCTTTACTGGATTTGGACTTTCTGGTATAAGCATTATCACCATAGTCCTAAGTGAGTTGATACCAATTATGTCTTTGTTTTTGTTGGTTTTTAAAGATAGAATTTCAAAACTGCAGCAAAAAAAATATAAGAATGAAAAAGTAACATATACTATATAGCACACTCAAATTATATATAAATCCAAATTGGTTCAATCAGATGTGAGAGATTTGTAATGTAAATGTCACTTGTGAAATACAGCTTGTTGAAGTAATGCACTATATATTTATGTTCTGTTTAAACTTCAATAATAAAACAAGTTAATGAGTCTACCATAATAGTCAAATAATGAATTTCTGTTGTTGTCATTGTTCTTTATAGGTATTGAATGGGTGGATATTAAGCATCGAACTGCAGTAGGTGTTTTAACAAGCATGGACTGGAGTGTTTGTACTGCTCTACTACCTGTTTTGGCCTATTTTGTGAATGACTGGAGGTACCTCACAGCCACAGCTACCGCCCCCCTGTTTCTGGCAATGATCTGCTGGTGGTAAGGAAAAAATAATAATTAAACTTTCAGCCATATCAAGCAATTTTCTGCCATTTCTATTTTCAGTATTAAGCTGCCCTAACACCAGCCAGCTGTGTGAATATTTAAAAGAACTTTATGTAGTGTTAAGATCCTTATTCTCATTTATAATATGACTTAGTTTTCATGAGTAAAAAGTGTGACTTATTTTTTTTCAAATCAAACTTTGTCGCAGGTGGCTCCCCGAGTCTGCCAGATGGCTGATAAGTAATGGAAAGGTCAACAGTGCTCACTTCTACTTGAGTAAGTGTGCAAAGGTCAACGGCAGAGAGCATTTCATGGCTGAAATAAAGCCTGAGGTACAGAATCTTATAATCAGATCACTTCTAGTAAGAAATCGATACCCACTACAACTCTGACCAAAGTTTCCTTTTTACTTTCCAGACTCTGTCCAAAGTAATACTTGTAGAAAATGAAAACAGAACATATTCCTATTTGGACCTTGTGAGGACCCCCAAAATGAGGAGACTGGCTCTACTTACGGGCATTGTTTGGTAATTTTTTGTATTTGACTTAAAGGGGCACTGTGCAGTTTTGGCCATTTAAGCCGTTTTCTCTCTTTTTGCTTGCAGGTTTTTCTATAGAGCTCCACCTACAGCTTCTGAATAGATGTTTGGCAGCTCCTATGTTTACTTGTGTCTAACTCCTCGCTCGGTCAATCTCCCGCATTCCTACGTTTTTTTTTTTTGCTTGCTCAGCCATGACAATAGTGTGAAAAACTCCATCGCTAACCTGTAAGCGGGTTCCTAAATGGGCATATGTGTGCAGTGCTGTGAAGCAATTTGTTGCAACATGAGATTTGAGATCACGCAATCCTTTGTGACGCTAAGGCCAGCAGCTCGCCGGTCGAAATTTGCACGAGTGTTTTTTCTGTTCGTGGGCGCTAGGGGTGAGCGAAACGGCCACCATTTATCCCAAAAACAGTCATATAACCATTTCAATGATTCCAAAGCTGTTCAGTCAAGGCAAATTAAGGTAAAAAAAAAACTGCATAGTTCCACTTTAAAACAACCAAGATGTTCAGCTTTAAAACCTAGAAAAAAAATTTGTAATCTGACAACACAAATTGACTTTAAAAATGGGATGACAGTTTGAACACAGCTGTTCTGTGTGTTCGTGTTGTCATTGAAACGGCACAATGGTATAATTCAAGGCACTGTGTATCATGGTGGTTAGGTCCATGTCAAGTTTTCCAGTACAAGTTGACTTGTTGTAATGTGATACAAAGTACTCTTACTGTGATTACACATAGCTGCCTTGCACACTGATTTACAGTGGTTTAACTTTTGACTGTTGGGGTATCCTGTTGCAGATACCTACTAGCCAATCGGAAACTAATCTTTTCTGGAATAAATGTGAAATTTAATCAATAATGATTTACTTACTCTCTGTTGACAGGTTTGGAGTGGCCTGTACATATTACGGAATCAGCTTGAATGTCACTGGATTTGGTGTGAACATTTATCTCACACAGTTCATCTACGGTGCAATTGAATTTCCGGCAAAAGCATTTGTCTTTTTCACTCTGAACAAAATTGGCCGAAGGTGGAGTCAGACTGGAACACTCATTATGACTGGACTGTGTATATTCTGCAACATGTTTGTCCCTCGAGGTAAATGATCAATAGTGAGTTTAGGCATACTATAGAATAGATGACAACAGCAGAGAAAGCTAAACTTGGAATAAAAATAGTGCACTTGCATTTTTGAGGCAAAAGTTTTGAATTGTCCAATTCTACACATTATGACTTCAAATATAATACAAGGCGGGGTTAAAATGTCCTTTCACAACTTTTTAGATAACGCAATATTTCAGACAACTGTGGGAGCTTTGGGCAAGATGTTCGCAGAGGCATCTTTTACAACTGTATTTCTGTACACAACAGAGCTTTACCCCACAGTAATGAGGTCAGTAAACAGTCTTGTACAGAGCTTTTATTTTGCACACATTTACAAACAGTATCTGTATTCAGAGGCGTAACAGTTTACTGAGACATCTGGATGACTTGACACATTGATATGCATTAGTAAGTGTTCCAGACTCAAAGGATTTGCAGTTATATCTTGAAACTGATGTCCTTAATTGTTACAAATGTGTTGCATTTTTGCTTATGCAGGCAAAATGGATTGGGTTACTGCTCCTTCATGGGCCGTGTAGGCGTGTCTGTTTCCCCTCTGATCATGCTTCTTGAAGAAGTGTGGGGCCATTTACCGAGTACTATCTTCTCCCTGGTGGCTTTTGCTGCAGGGCTGTCAGCTTTTTTTCTTGCTGAGACACAAAACATTCGTCTACCAGAGACTATTGAGGATGTGGAACACACAAGGTAATGGGCCTTCATTTGAATTGCATCCAAACATTCAGGTAAAATTTAAATTGTGACGTGAAAATGTCTATTGTGTTTCAGAAGAAGATCAATCTCCACCTCTGATGAGAAATCTCAACCCTAAATAATTTCTTCATTGCAACCAAAAGGCACTTGGCCTTGAGTTGTAGGGCATGTCCGTGGTGGTAATGTGTTTTAAATAATAAAAGAAGAAACAAGTGTTTCTCAGATAACCACAACCTGTATAATATTTTTTAATAAATGTGTGGAATATTTTTTTTGAAGTGTGTGATTTGTTTTGTTATTTCAGGCATATCTCTTACTTCTCCAACACACTGTTAGCTGCCTAAGGTGCATCCATTCAATTTAAAAAAAGACTTTATCTGTTTTTCTGTTTTCCATGCTGCATGTTTATTGAATGTTGTGTTTGTTTATTCTTGGTTTAATGTAAAGCACTTTGGACAAACTGTTGTTTGCTGGAAGGTGTTACATAAATAAATATTGATTGATTGATTGATTGATTGATTGATTGTGTAAAGTGCAGTGAAGTTCACAGAGGAACAGAATTGTGTTTTTCTCCATAACAAAAAGATAAATGATGCAACACTCATTGAAAGTGAAGCAAACATGTAGACTACACACAAGGTACAAACATGTACTGCAATAACAGACTAATAAACATAAGCATAAAGTGAGGTATTGCAGTAGTGACAGTAAAAGCAGTTTGTGAAGATACTTATGTATGCATGATTGTACAGTATGTTGTGAGGTACAAATAGTCAGACAGTCAAGTATAGTGAGGTAGGGCATGACGGGTTCAAGTTTTCATCCACTTAGTGCATAGTAGTCTCCCATGGGCCCATAAATTTATCCATCTTGCCAAGATAGCATTCACTGTTTTATCTGGCATACATCATTCATTCATTCATAAATTGCCTAGTTTTGTACTCATCTATTCATGCCGCATTGCAATCATTTATTAATTTATATCTTTAGTAATTATTTGTGAATCATTGGTAGGTAAATAAACATTTGATTGATAAAGGATTTGATTAAGTGGACTCCTTCACTTATCTTATTTTCCTTAGTCACATTTTTGAGAAGGATGTGGCTCGTATGGTACACAAGCACTCGCAGAGATTTATTACGCCAATATAATGATAATAAATTCTCCTGGGGTGACTTTAAACATAAACTTAAACTTTTACTAATAAATGATCACAATGTGTACACTACAATGTGTTTTCTGTCCACTTGGTAAACAAAAAGAACCCAGCAACTCACACAACATTATACCTGTGAAGGGGACCTAATTAGGAGGAGGAGCGGAGGTTGCCATGTTATAGAAAATTATTCTAACAGTTATTTCTCCAGATTTAAAGTCCAAAATAGAATTTTACAATTTAGAAATAAAATAGAAAAATAAAGTTAACACAAATTATCTTGTTTGTGTTTACATTGAAATTAATACATTTCACTTATTACGGCTCCAACAAGTAGTTTGTGTGTGAGTGAAGTATTACCTACGAGCCTAAAAAAATAAAGTATCACATTTGTTTTGGCTCGTAGGTAATACTTCACTTAAG
The DNA here is from genome assembly GCF_013103735.1 of Etheostoma cragini. Classification (NCBI taxonomy): domain Eukaryota; kingdom Metazoa; phylum Chordata; class Actinopteri; order Perciformes; family Percidae; genus Etheostoma; species Etheostoma cragini. The sequence continues at coordinate 13,943,936 of NC_048408.1, forward strand.
TTTTGTTCAACTGTACGCCATTTTAAATATAAATGAAAGCATTTATGCTACAATGGCAACTGTCCCCCTTTTTCTGGACCCTATTGAGAAACCAACACAAGTATGATAACAAAAAAAATAGTAAACATTCAGTAAGAGCTAGAGGGAGCACAAAAGAAGGTGTACAATATGCAGAATCTAAGTCTATAAAGTTAACGCAAGAGCAGTTGCTTCATATTTTATTTATGTATTGAAATAAAAATCTTAATCTTAAAAAAAAATAGAAAAACTCTAGTAGTAGTGTCTTGTTCAATAGCCCCCAGTTGAGAGAAGAGGCCACTGAATGACAAGGGGACTGTTGACTTTGTGCTTGAAGAAGTGTGGCTCCCTCTACTGTGTAGTTTTTTCTCCCTGATGGTATTTGCTGCAGGGCTTTTCAGCTTGTTTACACAAAATGTCTGTCTACCAGAAACTGTTCTAGATGTAGAAAAGACAGGGTACTGGGCCTTTTTTTAAACAGATTTTTTAAGTTCTAAACTTTCAAAACATAAATGTACCCGCGAGAGCACAATTTGAATTTGCTCAGTGAGTCACTCTGGCATCGAGTAATGCTGCTCATTAACTATGCCCTTATAGCTGAGCTGCACCAATCACATTGCTGTATCTGATATAGACGGGCCAGAGGTGAGCTGAACAGATGACGACAGTTTAATCTACCAGTTAGCTACACTAGCTGAGCGCACGGGGCTCCGGATACGTCACGCTGTGAACTGTTGTGATTGGTCGTAGTGTTATCCAATTGCAAGCAGTGAGATTTTCAAATGCATGCTTGCTCCTCAAGATGGGCGACTTTTATTACTTAATGCCATACTCTTAATCTTTCTGATTTGGGTCTGGATTTCCAGGCTAACATGGCCAGTTACTGCAAAGATTATACTTGTAATGTGTTTCACAGGATGATTAGTCTGGACAGAGGATGACACTTCATTGTTTTCATCATAGCAATGAATAGCCCCATACAGTGTTGGAAGATCAACAATGGTCATGTGAAATGTAAATAACAGAACTGTAAACAACATCTGCATACGTTTTTTTTTTTCCCAATATGCTCTTTAAAAACAAATGTGATCATATGCATTACACTATCACCGATTCATGGCTTTGTTTGGTTGGTAATGCAATGGAACACTATATTTCTTTAATAAAATGTCATAAAATGATGAGTCATTTTACCGCATAGAGGTTACTGCTCTAACTATCACTACAAATGCATACTTTGATTCACAGTCAGACAGACAAGTTATTTTAGTGGTTAAGAGAGGTAAAATATTCACAAATTTCAACTGCAACCCAGCAACCCATTGACTGTAGAAATAACAAAGGTTGTTCAGGTCATAGAGTCAGGTTTGCTGTCTACTTTAGTGTGAAGGCAGGGGTTTGTGGACTTTTTTTCTCTGTTTCAAAGGATTTTGCACACAGTGGGAGGCCACAATGAGGTTCGAAAACATTCTAGCCAATATTAATGGATTTGGAAGATTTCAGATAATGATCGTTGTGATCAGCTTCATTGGCCGTTTCACACTGCCCTGCCACTTCATGCTAAACAACTTCATAGCTGCTGTTCCCGCTCACCACTGCGACATCAGCTCTCTGGATGACGGAGGTATTTTTAGGAATTTATCCCAGGCAGAGAGGCTTGCTGTTCTTATTCCACTCCAGGCAGATGGGACTCCAAACTCCTGTCAGATGTTTGCAGAGCCTCAATACCATCTGCTGCTCAACTCTTCAGACATGACTGAACTACCCACAGTGCCATGTCAGAATGGATGGGTGTACGATAACAGCACCTTCAAGTCTACCCTGACCTCACAGGTGAACTTCATTTCCTGTTACTGTATATCTAAAACATCAAACATGATAAAATGTACTGGTTCACCACCATGAACATCTTTGGGGAAAAGTCACTCATGTTTATCCGTAAACCTCTGTCTTTATTTGTTTATACAAGTGGGACCTGGTGTGTGATAGAAGAGGGAAAAACAAAGCCACTGCTACCATCTTCTTTGTTGGAGTGATGTTTGGAGCCGTGTCCTTTGGAAGTCTGAGTGACAGGTATCGCACCATGGCTTCTTGGCATTTAGCTTGTAACTTAGATTACCCAGTGCTTCAACCAATTTATTCAGATTTAAATTTAGAGACTTTCTGCCTTTCCATAGGTTTGGCCGAAGGATCATGCTGCTGTTGTCATATGTGTCTGGAATGCTCTTTGCTGTTGCAAGTGCTTTTTCTACATCGTACGTGATGTTCTGTGTGCTGAGGTTCTTCACTGGGTTTTGCATCACCGGCATCGTCATTGTCTCAACAGTCCTCAGTAATGATATATCTAAATTTCTGTTGTAAGCGTACCATGTATCATGTTGAGTTCACCTCAGAAGCCTGATGAGGTGTTTGTTCTTTGCAGGTGTGGAGTGGGTGGACATTGAGCACAGGAAATTGGTTGGAGTGATCGACAGCTTATCCTGGACATTTGGGAACATAATATTTGCAGCCATTGCTTACTTCGTGACTGATTGGCGGTGGCTACTTGTCAGTGTCAGCTCACCTTTAACCTTGGCCATCATTACCTGGAGGTAGGACTCAAAAGCTAAGATCATTTTAGTCTACCAGATGTCCCCTACTGTAAATGCTGGAAGCATTCTTGGGGTGGTTAGCACTGGGTTAAAGATGAACATTGGCGGGAGATAAACAATGTAGTTTGCACACTAATATTGGAAACTCTGAAGTATTGAATTAGACAATGTTCCATCTTTTAAAGCTTCATTTCCCAAAAGTTTAAAAGCATTTCACGAGCAAGTGCAAAATCAAGAGTAGCCCATTTTCTTACAGCCAGCTGGACAACATCTGAATGTAAATAATTACAAAAGTATTTAATTAATAGTATTATAATCTTATGACCTATCTGTCCCCTATTTTCTGCCATGCTTGTAACTTTTTATTCAAGTCTGATCAAATGACAGTGAAATTCTGAGATTGTTAAAAATTCCTCTACCATTTTTCTCATGGCTGCAATATTAAAACCGTAAACTATCACCACCATCATTTCCGCCTTTCATCACAACCAGAATGCATTTTTGGGTGCAGTTGGTGGATGCAGGTTTTGGATATCACCATATTTGGGGTAGAAACTGAATTTAGATAAACGTATGCACCACAGCATGGCGGAACATCAAAAAGGCTGAAAAGTGATGTCACTTGAGTCAAATTTAATTTGGGCTAAGTGCAAGTTTGAAAATAAAAATTAAAAAAACCTTGGGTTGTAGATGTGGAGTTAATAGCATTAGTTATTTGGTATTTTGGCTGTAAGTATATTTGGAGAGGTGTGAGGAAACTTCATCTAGAGATTGAACACACCCAAAGAAAGAATGTGAAAAGACAATGACTATTTCAAAACTGCCGACTACATCCTTTCTATGAACGCAGTATGAAACTGAAATAATAAATTTTTTTGGTAGTGTAACATCTGGGTATTTTTGGCACACTTCAGATTTTGTTTTTGTTTACTACAAACTGTATAGTACATGCTACATTTTGTCCGGATCAGAACGAACTGCTAGTAGTTTGAATACTGCTAAAATCTCTGTTTCCTCTGCATGGACTTTGATCATTGTGAGTCTAACAATATTATACAGTAGCAATGAAATGTTTAATTGGTGGAGTACTCTTAAACTTTCAGATTGTAGTATTCAGTGTGCTGAATACCTCTATTTTGCCTTTGTACCCAACTGAGGTAAGACACACAGGTTGGGGTACATGTTATTCATCCAATTTGTTTTTAATGTAAACATGCAATAAGATTCATTATCATGTCATCCATCAGGAATTAAAAATCATCTTTGGCTTCAATATTTAGGTGGATGCCAGAGTCGGCAAGGTGGCTCATTGCCAACAGAAAGCTGGAGCAAGCTCAGAAGTATTTGGAAAAATGTGCCAAGATGAACCGAACAGAGGAGTTCATTCAAAGGCTTAACACAGAGGTTAGCACATTCCAGATAATGGTTAAACCTCACAAAAACATTAACCAAAATCATCAACAGTCTTGTCATCTTTCAGGTTGCAATTAGTTTATGTTTTCTAATACACTATTACAGTTGTTAATCATTTAAATGTTACCACATGGTTTAAAGATTAATGCTGCTTTGCATTCTTTCAGACACTGTCCACTATTGTTGTGACTGAGAAAAGAGATCGGCCCTATTCGTACCTCGATCTGATAAATACAGCCAAAATGAGGAAACTGGCCCTATGTACTGGTATTATGTGGTTGGTATTCCCAGTTCTATAGTGCTTAATCATTTTAGGTTGTAAAATATAGTTTGTCTTATGTTTTATGTAATGTTACAATTCCAAGTTAATAATTTTAATTGTGTCTTAAACTATTTGAGTATGTGAGTCTTTACTTTCTCTTCCTCTAGGTTTTGTGTGGCAACTGCGTTTTATGGCATCAGCTTCAACATCACAGGCTTTGGGCTCAACATCTACCTCACTCAGTTTACCTATGCTTTAATTGAGCTCCCAGCCAAAGTATCAGTTTACTACTTACTGGATAAGATAGGCAGGAGAGGAACTGAGGTGGGAGCTCTGCTGATGGTGGGCGTCTGTCTTGGAATCAACATTGTAATACCTAAAGGTAGATCCATTGATGTCAACAGACTGGCATCTAAGGTTTAGGTTTTGTTTTTAAATGTAACTGTTTCAATGGCAGAGATTCATTATTAAATTAACGCCTGCAACAATAAAAAGCAATCCCTCAATTACTGATCTTGTTTTCAGATATGTCTGTTGTCAGAACAGTGGTGGCTGTCATTGGAAAAGGGTTCTCCTCTGCGTCATTTGCAACGGTTGTGCTCTACAGTTCTGAGCTCTATCCAACTGTAGTAAGGTAACCATGCATGCCATCTTTTCACAATTCTGGATTTGTAACACAGTGTATTCAGAGCTATACCTACACTGCCAGCCAGATCTACATAAAAGTAATACAATCCTCATTTAGAGGCCTAAAGCTAGTCTCTTCTGTGTCTTTCTAGGCAGAATGGTATGGGTTACAACTCTTTCATGGCTCGAACTGGTGTAGCTGTGGCTCCTTTGATTCTCTTACTGGATGAGGTGTGGAAGGACCTGCCCCAGCTCGTCCTGTGCTCTATAGCCATACTGGGGGGAGTAGTGGCAAGAACACTGTCAGAGACACGCAACAGGTGCCTGCCAGAGACCATAGAGGATATTGAACAACAGTGGTAGTGAACCCGTCTCTAGAGTCAGTGACGGTTCAGTCAAGCAATGACAGTGTATACGGTCTCCATTTTCTAATTAATTCATTTTTGATTTATGCTTGAAGTAGAATTACATTTAGCTTGTATCTACACATTGGGAGGTTATTTGGGGAGGTGTGATAAAAACCTGGAGATTGTATTGATCAAAAATTTAAAAACAAAATACTTAGGTGGTAATGACCAGTGATGACCACATAGGACCTGGTTGTGTCCTGAATACACCTTTAGTATTATATCTGTACAATGCATCTTAAGATGAGCTCCATGTCAGGCAATACACATTTACTTGAAGTGTAATAAAGTTGCTAAAAATTTCAAAAAAAAACAAACAAACACAACAACCACTATGTATTAAAATATAAAGCATACTAAAATAGTACAAGCCTGTACTGTACCAGTGGTGGTATTATTCTATGTACTGATTCATCACAAACCAGCCTGAGGAATCAAACTCAACAAGGGAGACCACCACTTTTGCAATAACAGGTTTTGCTAATTAATTTGTACACAGAAATTAAGTCAAAGCTCCTTTATTAAAGAAACAAAGCCAGCACAAATCTTTATGACTCAGCAATCCCCTCAAGGAAAATCAACCACATCTAAATGACATGTTCCTGAAAATCCTTTTGAAAATCTTTTATAGCTAGGTCTAATATTTGCTGCCGATATTTCATCAGACATTACACTTAGTTACAGAATTAACATTGATGGGGAAAAGAAAAAAAGACAAAAAGCAAACAAAATATAAAAATCTAAATGCTAAATTGTAAACATTAAGATACAGAAATATCTAAAACTAAATTATGCAGTTGTTATCCAGGACACTTCTTGGCTATTGTTCAGTATTGGGAATACTCCTTGCTCTCTAGTTTGGCAATGATTCGCTCCAGCTGTCGTTTAGCTTCACATTGTGGGAAGTTCCCCATTTCATAGTACTGGGGTGCAATCTTCACCAGCCTGTAGCAGAAAAAAGAAGGTCATGAATAAGTCTGTCAGGACATAATTCCCCATCAAAGTAGAATTATATACTGTAAATGTATCTTTATGAAACTGTATTAATGGATTTTCCAGACTATAGGTAGCACTTATAGTCCGGAAAGTAGCTGGTCCTGCAACTTAAAGTCAGGTGTGACTTATATATTTAAATATATGTAATTGAACATACTTTTAAATGCTAATTCATACTGAAAATATTACCGTTTACACCCATGCGAGGGCGCTCTAAGCTTGTGACAACTATATGCTGCTCCTAAAGGCAACTGAGAAAGACTGAACACAAAATGCCCTGAAAAAGGAAATCCTATTCTGCAGATTACAAACTACAGGTAGTGAAATAAGCAGCCAAAAAACGGTAATCGAGCAGCAGAAAGAAAGTTCTGAGTGAGTGAGAAACTTGTGAGGGACTGACGAAAAGGCTACTCTAACTGCAATGAAGAAAACAAAGAAAGCTAATCGCGGGCTGAAAGCAAGATGGCCAAACCTGGAGGAAGTTGGGTGCTTGAACAACGTGCTGCCGGAAGAGGCTTGTCAACGGTGCAGTTACGCCTCCACACCCTGGTAGTTATTCTTTGTGCTATTGTGTAGTTGAATAATTTAATGTGATACATTAACATAATGGATACCTACTGTATTCAGCCTGTTGTTCTGTGTGCTATTTAATAACTTGCCCTTCCAGATTAAATTTCTGTTCTTGGTCTTGGATTTTGTGAAATAAATTTCTAATTTAATGTCACTTCTGGTCCAGTGCAACTTACGTTTTTTTCCTCTTCATGATGCATTTTTTGACTGATGAGAGTTATTCTCTGAAAAATACAGTACTAAAATTTAAAATCTTTGCACACATACCATTCTGGTTTGATGTCCGTGCACGTGCGGATGTAGTTTTTGGTGGTGAGGACAAATTCATTGTAGAGCACCCACTCAGGCTTGTGGTCCAGGACTGTAGATGGGTGCAGTTGGACCACTTGGTTGTCTTTGACTGTGAGGTAATGCCCTGTACGCTCCAGATGAGCCACCTAGAGGATACAAAATAAATAAAGTGTTATTAACAAATAAATGATAACTAGTGGGGTTTTAGTCCACACACCCCCCCCCCTTGGGTAGAAACAGTTACTAATCTGTATTGACCTGCATAAAGAAGCCGGTGCAGAGTGCTCGGCGGATGTTGGTGTAGTAATCTCTGCTGGTGAACTCAGTGCTCCGACGGGGCAGGTTGAAGCGGTCCATGATCCTGGACAGCTGCTGCCGCACGTTGTCAGCAGACATCAGCGAACGGTAGTTGACAAAGTTGTCATAGCACCACTGGTTAGCCTCGTGGTCTGGAAAAGGTATAACAAGGATTCAGACATTTGGGTTCATTGTCCTTGCATTGGGAAAAATAAAACCGGTATGGGAAGCAATAAACATAACTAATGCTGCACTAATCAATGTTTTTTTATATAAACAATGCAGCAACTGACAAATGTAAAAGAAACCTCTTATAATGTGAAACAAACAGATAATTACTGACCAAATTTGCAAATACTTGGTCTATGAAGCATTTGTGATTCTTGGCCTTTAAAAACATCCTTAGTGAAAAAGCTAGCAAAGCCACTGTGTGGCTGCCTGCTCAGCATTAAACAACAGAAAGACCAAGTTAGCCACTAGCTGGTGAACACGTAGGAGCACCTACGGAGCCAAGAACACATTTTTCTCGTGACTCAGTGGAGACCAAACCAAAGCATTTCAGTACTTTGTGCAACATGATGCCCACGACTCATAGCTCCCCACTACTAAACAAATGTATTGTTAATTTGATGTTTGACTTTCACTGACTGACGTATGTTCAGTTCGACACACAAAGTCAGTTTTTACATTCATCTGATGAAGAGTAACGGTTTCTCTGTGCTCACCTTAAATCTGAGTTTAAGATGTGTACGTACGAGCAGGATTTTGTTACATCACAACTGGTTTCGGGAGATCCAATGTTCACCATACACAAGTCTAATGTTAAAACTTGAAGTCTCCAATGAGGAACCCAGCAGTTTGAATATTTATAATTTTGCGTGAATTTAATTATTTTTTGTGGAAAAGCCGCCCAACAAGTATAGTTAGGTCTTGAAACTTGTCTCACGGACATCTTTAAGACTGATGCTCACTTTGTTTGAAGGCGTGGTAGACGTTGAGCAGCGTCAAGTGGTCTCCGTCGATGTGAGCAAACCTCATCTTGGACTCGTCTGCTGCCTTCTTAGCCTCCGTGGGGCGGACAAAACACTGTGGGACTAAACAAGGTTGGTATGGGCCCCAACAAAGCCGCCCATAGGGATGAGTCAAACATTCACACAAAATTGGAGCAAAGCATATGATGCTAGGGCACTCGACACTGCGTTGGGACAGGGCAGGACCACAAGCTCTATCATAGGGGCTGCAGTCTTTTCACATGGTCATTCCCAACTGTAATGGCTATTAGCTCGTAGAGAGGGGGTCATTTAACCACATCTGTAAAACAAGAGTTTTCACACAACTACAAAGTGTTAGGTACACTAGCAGCAATGTTTTAACTTGTCAAGTTTCAGAAATTATACCTTTTCGTGTTGAGACATAATGCTTAGGCTTTTTTTTTTTTATACTTTCAGGCTACATATATAACTATGCACAAGTATTATAGGTAAAATTCACAGTGCATTATTGCAATAAAAAAGAAAATTCAAAAAATGTGATGAATATGAATACAATATTAAGTGGTGCCTGCCCTATCCACATGCCTTGGTGATGCAATACTCACGAAAAGGCTCACTCACCATTAAAAAAAATACTGGGCACATTGTGGCCCAAACAAATTATAACCTAAAATTAAAAGCCAATACAAAATTAAAGGAGAGTTCTCAAATTTAAGTGGAGGTTTCCAGAGTGAAATGGTAGTCCAACCAAAAACGGAATTTGTGGATTGAAAAGCCTTTTTGATGATTAAACATAAGTTCACATATGTAGGCTGCACGGCTATGAAATTAATAAATAAATGCCATTTAGATTGATATTTAATACCATGAAAATATTGACTATTGTACATACAATATAATCCCAACAAAATACTTCCTTAAGCTTAATGAAAAGCTTTGTTCAATACTTTAGTCTGCACCTCATTGCGTGCATTCTCAACGGTAAAAACAAAATTCTCATCTTTGCCACTTTCTCACATCTGGATGTAACTACAATTCAGAGGGTAACTTGATATACTGAACAAACTGTATGTAGTTGCTGCCAACTGGTCTAAACAAAATAATGTTTAGCATTAAATCCAGAAACACTTTCACATTTCATTGGACCAATACATTATTTACATTAATGTTTTGCTTACATCCTGCTAAAGGGAATCTATTATCTATATTCTCTATTTTAACACTGTCATATCTGTGCATGTTGCACATCCAAAGGCGTTAACAGAAGTGCTTGCGATACCACATCAAGACTTTCAAGGCTATTAAAAATGTAAAAATAAATAAATTTAAAGTACAACTTCAGTAACACCAAACTAAATAGTTATGTATGCTTAATAGACATGTCTTCATTCACATGTTTTCCATAATGCTGTGCAAAGCAACTAAATTCAGGGTGGGACACTTTTCCCTAACTACAAATGAGTGGTGTTAAACCCCCAAGAGACTTGGCACTTGGCCTACAGAAGGGACGGCAGACGTCAGCCCAGTCCTGGGCATTACCTGACAGCATGGCAGTAATGGAGAGGATCTCGTTAGAACAGTTAAATTCACAGCTGGCAATGACCATCTTAGCCAGCTGAGGGTCCAAAGGAAACTCTGCCATCATGGACCCCAGCTCCGTCAGGTCACCATCATCATTGAGAGCTGCCAGGTAATTCAGCAGCTCAAGGGCCCTCATCAGTGTCTCAGGAGCTGCAGACAGGGAAGAGACAGGTAGAAAGGTCAGGGCGTTATGGCGATTCATAAATACTTTATCATTCATAAATGCTTTATCATTTAATCTACTGTGCCTGCTGCAGACTAACTCACCTGGTGGATCCATGAAGTCAAAGTGCACAAGGTCATCAATACCCAGCTTCTTCAGCTGCAGCACCACAGATCCCAAGTTGGATCGAAGAATCTCAGGGTATGTGTTATCCTGGAGTGGGGGTGTTAACAATGTTAACAAACAAAACCTAATCGTGAATGTGCAAACACTGTATTGGTTCGGACTAGGCTAAATTGAGGTTTTGTTTTTGTCTAGCGTCAAATCTCAAAAGGTGAAGAAGACAAGACGTCTGTAACTGTTGTCACTTGCCTGCATCTCTGTTTTGTAGGCCTTCTCTGTGTAAAGGCGGAAACATTTCCCTGGACGTGTTCTGCCGGCTCGTCCTGCCCTCTGCTGGGCAGAAGCTTTACTGATGGCCGTGACGAGCAAAGACTCGACTCTGATACGGGGATTGTAAACCTGGACACACATTTGAAAGCATTTTTAAATTAAATAGTTGACCTGAGATGTACAAGGGAGCTCTGGCCTTAAGGTTAAAACAGGCAAACTGCCTCTGTGTTTATACCAATGACTTTTACAGGATCATCCAAGTTTTTAGTGCAGCACCATATTACTCACAAACTAAATGCAATAAAAAACCTGTGAGGTGAGTTCCGCTTCCCCACCTTTTGCTTGGCAAATCCAGGGTCGATGACAAACACCACACCATCAATTGTCAGAGAGGTCTCAGCGATGTTTGTCGAAACCACAACCTGAGGATGAAGCAGCAGGCTATAAAATGTCTAATACAAAAAGTAGGCACATAATGTAAACCCACGCAGTATAATGCATTGTTCTTTTCTTCCATTAGTTAAAATGTACCTTTCTTCCTATTGCACCATTTGGTTTCCTTGGAGGAGGCGGCTCAAAGATCCTTTGCTGTTGCTGTGGTGGCAACGTAGAATACAGTGGGATGATTTTTATGTCTCCGACTTCAGGTCCAAGGTCATCTACCTCACGCTTGATCCGCTTGCAGGCCTCATCAATTTCCTAAAAGAAAAAATTTGAGTAAAAGTTGCGTGTTGAGGAAAATAGAACTATGCACCTGTACTGAGAATTCCACTGGACCAGCAATGCCAGTGCTACAAGTCTTACCTCTTGACCAGTGAGAAAGAGAAGGCAGTCACCTTCATCTTCCTCACACATGTGAATCTGGATGACAGTGCGGATCGCTGCCTCAAGGTAGTCTCGCTCTGGTTCAGGGGTGTAGAAAATCTCGACAGGATGTGTACGTCCAGGAATAGTCAAGAGAGGACAGCTGTCAAAGTAAACCTGAAACTTCCCAGCATCAAGCGTGGCACTCATGACGATGACCTGTGCATGAAGGAAAAACAATGCAGTAAATGTTTTTCTGACTTTTACATTTGTTCCATTTAAGCCCCAATAGGTTTGTGTCGGTACATTTAAATCAGTGCCAGCCCCAGATCAGTAAACAAACACTGCCTTTGTAGATGTGGGTGGTGATGGCGCAGTGGATATAACATGCCTTTGGTGTGGGAGATCCGGGTTAAATACATCAACCAATGTGTCCTTGAGCAAGACACTTAACCACTAGTTGCTCCAGAGGTGTGCAGCCTCTGCCATATATAGCAATTCTAAGTTGCTTTGGATAAAAGCATCAGCTAAATGACATGTAATATAGATATTTTAATGACTTTTACTTGATCAAGATGATTCCATTTCTGACGTTTTTCCTTATGGAAGACATTGATCTGATGTAGTCTTGTCATGTGCAGTGCTGTATAAATTACTGCACTCCTTTTTATCTGTTAAGTGTTCAATACTAAATAATGTGTATGGCCAGAATAAAAACGTGATCAGACTTTAAAAAGAACCAGCTAAGTCCTCAGCCTGTGCTGTTAAGAATTTATTTTCTATTGTATTAATTATGCGCCAACCTCTTGAACCAGTGTCTAATTCAAACAAATTGTTTTAATAGCCACAAATTGTGGCTATTAAAAAATGATCTAGTACCTTCAGATCCGGCCTTTGACGCACCACCTCCTTGAGTACTCCCATCAGGATATCTGTGGCTAGAGTTCGCTCGTGAGCTTCGTCCAGAATGATCACACCATATCGCTCCAACAGCGGGTCATTCATAGCCTCTCTTAGTAACATACCATCTGTCATGTACCTAATGAAATTACAGACATGCTTTGTTAGATTGAGACATTTTTCATTCTAACAAAAAAAGACTGGTTGCTCTGTGGCTGTAAACATAAGTTATTGTGCATTAGGAGAACTCAATCACTTACTTGAGTATAGTCTTAGCAGTGCTGCAGTCCTCAAATCGAATGGAGTAGCCGACTTCCTGTCCAAGCATGACGTCCATTTCGTCTGCTACTCTTTGAGCCACGCTCATAGCTGCCACTCTCCTAGGCTGAGTACAGGCTACCGCCCGCTTAGGCCCAGGCAAGCCCCTCACCATGTCCACACACCACTGTGGGATCTGGAGATTGAAGCACAATTTAATTAATTCAGATAAGATTTTTTAAGATATAAATCACTCTTAAGCAATACTGTGCCATCATACTAGATATGGTACTTCAAAAGCTTTCAAAAAGCCGCACACAAGCTTTTAGTGTGCAGCAAATAAGATACACAGTTTTATAGCATATCAGACCTGTGTTGTCTTTCCAGAGCCAGTTTCACCAACAAGGACAAAGCTCTGATGACGTGTGATGATATCGCTGAAGTTTTCCTTGTACTCCCACACTGGAAGCTGTAACCGCTTCTTTAGGATCTCGTAGAAGCGTGGCGTGTGCGGCAGGTTGGTGAATGGGTTGATCTGCTGTTGCATAGCCATCTGCTTGATGGGCGCCAAACACGGCATGGTCAGGGGCACCGTGCTGTTAGACGGGAGACTAGGCGGCTTCAGGTCTCTGTCTCTGTCTCGGTCCCGATCTCGGTCCCTGTCCCTGGAGCGGTCCTCGCGGTCTTTGTCCCGGTCCCTGTCTCTCCTGTTAGAAATAATAATTAAGATACTTTGTGATTATTCCTATTAGGTTAACCTTCAACCAAGGTGTAACGTTATTAACCTAACAAAACTGGCAAATGAGTTAAAATATCTGAATTCTGGACTGCCAAGTGGCAATTATGACTTGGCTGTAGATGTAATAGACTACAGGTCAAATATTGTAATTATGGTGACTCCTATATGACAGCCACCTTTCATTAACATTAGAGCATTAACCTGCTCTAATGTATACTGTAGCTTGTCAGTTATTGGACTTTTGAGTCAGACAATGATGTTGATATGAGAACTGTGCTTACATTTATAGAATTAAGGATTTAGTTATTAGTTTTTGCTTAATATTTAGCCAACTCTCTTCATAGATTGGACAAAGTAATACACACAGCTCAATAAAATACAATTCAACAGAAACACAACTTAGCTACCCTTCCAAAATAACAACACAGCTTTAAATGGTTTCACCTAAATAACACACGTGTGCCTCACTGGTGAAGGCATCGTTTGGTAATAGCAGGAGCCGTCCTCAGTAGCTAACAGCTAGCTAAACTAACGTATATCTAGATAGTTATTAACACAATGTAGCTGAACACAATGCATTTATACCCCTGTATCAGCTAGACGGACGTTCTGGTACGGTTAAGCAGTGGCTAAGAGCACAATTACAAAAAGAAAATCTACGGTTAAATTGTCTAATCCATAGTGGCTATTAGCCGCATTAACTAGCATCAGCTAACATTTTGCTAGTATAAAACTGGTTACAGCAGACATGTTAACTTGGGAGCTCCACTTACCCCTCAGACCTCTTCTTAGTGGATGCGTAATCATCACCCAAATCCAGGCGATGTCTTTTGGACATTTTTAGGAATGAATTTAGCGTATATTTAATGTATTCAAGCGCGTACAAGTTTACCAAGCCGGAGCCAGATAGCTGGGTTTTCCAGCTTCCTGTATGTTTTTCTTCTTTTCAAATTGGTTCAACAGCGGTTGTGCAGATTACATTACCGCCGCCTGCTGGTGTGGAGTGTGGAATAATTATGGACTGGCACAAAACCTTAGACTGTAGACTCTTCTACATATATAAATATATATACATATATAAAGGTGGAGCCCCAGAGCGTCATGCTCGTCAAGTGGTTTGTGATTTTCGTGATTGAAAATGTGTATAAGATAATGCAATAGGCATACAGAATATACACTGATATCATCACATATCTAATTTTAAAAATATTTTGAGAACCTCCAGGAATTGTGCCTTGAAGCTTCGCTAAAGGTTCTTACATATCCTTTTATTTAAAACAACAACAACAACAACAACTTTTAGAGAACCTGTTCAGCTCAGCGCAGTAGTAAAGACAATTGGTAGAGAAGAAGACTGACTAAGTCACTGGAGCTGGCCGTGGCTACAGGCAAATAGCTTGCTCATGCTTTCTTTAAACTTTTCATCTAGAAAATGTAAAAAATATGACTTTAATGTAGACTACCACATCAGAGCCATTGCTGAACCGAACGCCACAAAACAATGACTCCACCCCCTTCCCAACAGGAGCAGGAGATAAATAAATTGGGTTCAGCTGCCCATGAAAAGTAAGCGCCAGCCTCCATTGGACTTAAATGATGAAAAAAACTGAAAACCTCTGCTCCACCCTCAGCAAACAGCAACGCCTACTGACACACTTACGACTTATGGAACATATCGCATCTTGACTTGTAGAGGATCGACAGTGAACGGCTTATCAACAGTGAAGATTGTAACGCTATAGCGGGTTGTTTTTGCAGACATGCGTCTACACGGGTAAGTAGTCTACTTTGCTCGTGTAGCTCTATTGAGTCTGCGTTTGGCTCGTTTAATTAACTCCATCTGCAAAATAGGCTAGTCCGTTGTACTGCGACGTTGTACTTGCTCAATGTAGCTTCTTTCTTCTTTTTTAGAGTTAATAGGATATATACAGTCAATAATGTATTGTGTGTGCATTTAGGCTATGTGGAATATAGCAAAGAAGTTTGGTACGCAACAGGGTGATAAATTACTCTTTTTGACATCATGACAACAAAAGAAAAAGATAACGGCATGCAAATTAGAGTTGAAAACAGTCGCTAAGTTTTTAATTACATTTACAGTGGAGGAAAGTAACTGCAAAAAATGCATTGTAGTTTATATATATATATATATATATATATATATAGATATAGATATAGATATAGATATAGATATATAGATATATATATATATATATATATATATATAGACACACACACACACACACACACATAGATAGAACAAAACAATTTATGTTTAAAGCCTTTATATACTTGATGGCTATTTCCATGCAAACCATATGAGAAAATGTCCTAATCATTTTAATATCTTTCAGGTCAATATTGGAAGCAGCACTATTGGCTCTGCTGGCAGGCTGTCAACAATGTGTCTTCGCTGACGGTGACACTTTGGCTCCACCAGAGGTCTCGCAGTACAATGGTACTCTGTATGCAGCCTGCAAAATGAGACCCAGCACCACACTATCTGATGGTCTGCCCAAAGTGTACGGTCAGGTGCTGTTTAAACAGGATTATCCTGAGGGAAAACTCAAAGTCCTTCTTCGGTTCAATGGTTTCCCCACAGAGGGTAACCCAGAGCTTCGAGCAGTGCACATCCACCAGTACGGAGACCTGAGCCGGGGGTGTGACTCCACTGGCGGCCACTACAATCCTCATGGTGTACATCACCCTGGCCACCCTGGAGATTTTGGTAACTTTAAGCCCCAGGAAGGAAAAGTCAATACGGTGATAGAATCTGAGGCAACGCTGTTCAGGGGTCTGTCTGTGATTGGAAGAGCAGTGGTGGTCCATGAAAAGATAGATGACTTAGGTCTTGGTGAAGACGCTGGGAGCCTGCTGCATGGAAACGCAGGCCGGAGGCTTGGATGCTGCATTATTGGGATGTCCTCCCCCAACCTCTGGAATACGTACTATAAGCTGTCTAATAGGCGACTGAAGAGAAATTTGTTTTACAGTAATGGCATGTAGGTGAATTTACAGATTTGGTCTTTGATTTCATTCATTTTATCCATTGTATTCCTTGTCTGATACCAAGAAAAATCGACTCAATCTAATCCCCTTTTTCCAAACATAGTGGCTTATCAAAACTAGTGGCAACTTTCGAATTGGTCTGCTCTACAGTCGATGGCGCCAAATTTAACTTTTTCCCAATTAAAACTCTTTCCAGGCTTATTTTGTGTCTTATACTTGTTTTTCAAGCAACAAATCAGTAGTTTAAAATCATTTATTTTGCAGAAACAAATTCATTTTGTACACATTTTTGCACATTCAACAGTAACGCATAGCTCTAAGTACTAGTACTTTCTATCTCATGAGTTAATATTTTTTACCACAAAAACACAACAGTTATCAGTGCTGGTAATCTACATGTTTTGGCTTCATTGTGTTACAGACTCACAAGTTCTGTAAATTTTCTTTACAAAACTAACTTAACCTCTTATCTAAATTGTTGTAAATGATTAAGTTTTGAAGATGCCTTTCAAGGAATTAAAAATAAAAGCATGTGTAAAAGAAAATGCAACTTCCTTTCAATCAAATATACAGCATTTTGTATAGCTTTCATGTTTCGCTATTAAACATAAAAACTTAGAGTAACTTGTAAGGGTGTTTATCTTAAAAAGCAAACTGTCCCACATTGTAAAATTCAAGACAATAAAGAAAAACTATTGGGAAATGTCTTTGTTTGAAAAAACAAAGCTGCTGCTGCTGCTGCTTATCTGAAATCACAACAGCTGGATGTCTTTATGTCGGCATAGTGATCAATAAGATATGGTTTCTTTAACGTTGCGGAAGCTTGGACTGAGAATTAATCTCAAAGCAACAACAAGCTTACTCTTAATTTGTTGTGCACTTGTATTAATAACTTACATTTGTACTGTATAGCGCCTTTTAGAAATCCTAAGAAGACTACAGAATTGACTGTACATACAACAGTCTGAGAAAGGAGACAGAAGAATAACACAAACAGTTCTATGTGAAACCTGAATCAGTATTTTACGCCAGAGTTAACAGCAGGAACTGTACATTCTCCTTCACTGTCAAGTTCAAACTCATTCACACATTATGTGTCCTAGGCACACAAAAATCTAAATCATCACACCTTTGTGAAGGTAGCATGATAGCCGTATCAGCCTCAATTCACAGCCCTTTTTTCTACTTTTTAAATCAGCATAAATCACAGTTTCTTCACACTAAACCTAATACATACACAACGTAAAGCTTCAAACTTTGTGGCAAACAGTTTGTCATGGTGACAATGGAAAGAGTTATTCCCAATGGTGTGGAAGAACTTGAATGGTGCACACAGAGTTCTGACCTCAAACCCATCCAATATGTTTTGGATTAACTAGTCCAGGAGCCAGGCTTTATTGCCCAACCTAATGTTCTTCTGGCTAAATGGGAGCAAATCTCTGCCAATATTTTCCCTAACATTTTGTGGAAAAACAATCCCTGTAGAGTGAAGGATGTTGTAGCAATATATTTCTGTTGGGCAATCACATTCGGTTATGTTCAGATTTTTACATTCTTTGGGCCTTGTATGAGACTCTCAAAATGGATCAAATAAAAGCAGGAATTATATCAGTCAGCCAGTTAGGGCAAATGCTAAGATATTATTTATCTTTACTCTGATTAGTTACTATTTTGACAGGGTTATGTTAAGAGGAAAATCCTTCATAAAGTGTCGCAAAATTGGGTTTAGATTTTTTAACTTGAGCCCCCGCCCCCCAAAATATCTGTGCACATCCCTGCTGTGTAATAATACTTCGGGGGATCACTGTTAACTCAAGGCATCTATTATCAACACTAGTGTCCCTTTCTGCGCTACTGAACTCCAAACGAGCTGTTGTCCAAACTCTTTCTACCATGAGGATGAGCCACTGGAACAGAGACAGAACGTCAATCACACTCAAAGCCCACTCCCATGGAAACCGCGCTCAAGCGGGTCCCACTGCAAAAACATTACAGCTATAGTAGCTTAGCGTTATGGGGAACTGAATTTGATGAATTCCCTGTATATCGGTACACAAGTAAAACAAGATTTTGCTAGCTAGCACACCCAGCGGCCCCTGTGCCTCCCTCCCCGCCGCTAGAAGATTACTTTGCTAGGAGGAGAGCGGGCGGCAGCTCTGGAGACAAACCATCAGTTAGCAGCTATAGCAACTTAAGCTAGCCAGCACAGCGTGCTAGTGGCCAGTAGGTCTAACCTGTGTAACAGCAGTAACAGAAAGTTTGGTGATCTGGCAGGGAGTCAGGCTCGTCCAAGATCAGCAAACTTTTTGTTAACCCTAACCCTTTCCCCCGCTGCTAAAAAAAAAAAAATTAGACAAAACACTGCTGAGGATTTCATGATTCATGAAAGATTTGACAGTTCCTGACTAACACATGAATCTGTCCCATCTGAAAGCTCTTTCTTCTGGTTTGTCTGGAAGTCGGGCTGCCCTTCTTCAAAAATTGCAGTGGCAGCACTGGATATTGTGCTTTTGATTTTTTCCTCTGTTTCAACAGTTTCCAACCCCTCTGTGCATTCATCTGACTCATTCTCTCCTCCTCCTGCGGGGTCAGAGTTCTCTAAGGTGTGCTGTAAGTGGTAGAGGTCCGACAGATTGTGTGTGGGAGAAGAATCACTGACACACTTCTCTTCTTTTGACCGATGACTTGTTAAATCTGTTAAATCAGTTGTTACCTGCGATTGACCACTGTCATGACACTCTTCACTGTCTGGTGTTTCGGTCTGAGGGCTGACTGGCTGTTCTTCAGCTGACTGGTATGAGAGGTTTGGCGGGCACGTCTCCTCACTGGATGGGTTCTCTTCAAGAAGCTCCTCTTGACTGCCTGACACAGCTGGTGGTACATTATCTTGGAATGGGATTTCCGTGGAGCTCTTCTGATCAACATATATTTTTTCTGAACCTTCATCACCTGTAATAGAAGACATAAGAAATATGGCACCGGGAAACAGATGGCTTACACACTGACAGACGTATAGGTCACACTGGATATTCACCTTCCTGTCCATGAGACTCAGCCTGTTGAGTATGCAAGATAATGGTGTCTTTCCCTCCTATAATGACAGAAGATCATTCAGTGTAAGCCTTTATAAAAGCAGTACAGTCATCTGTATACAGTGGTGAAAGTAACTAAGTATATTTACTTAAGCACCCTACTTATGTACAATTTGAAGATAAAAAAGCCCCACCTTTACCAACTGCAACAGGAAACCCATATTATGCTCATTTCCATTTAATTTCTACTGTTAACATGCTTTTATGTTCCAAAAACATTTTTTCCCCCCATACTGTCTAAATATACCTGTATTCAGTCTCTGTCTGAAATGCTCGGTTTTCGCACTTGTCTCTTTAAAGTCAAGCTTAGACAACGGGAGTATTAAAATTAGGGTTGGATATCAAAGTGTAGCTCACAATACCATACGATACACAATACATGGATCACGATACAGCAATTATCAGTTTCTTGCTAGACAATCCTATAATGACACATCACAATATTGGTCTGTGTGATTGTATAATGCTTGTGAAAAGGTTCAGTGCAGGTTTTCTGTCTTTTTTCACTTTGAGTCTAAACTGTTGAAAAACAGCAAAATTCCCCTAAACTGCTGTTTGCCATCCCGCTGAAAACCGCTTTCTCTTTGGCTAGTTAACTTATGTTCATTCCCTAATTTGTGTATTGAGCACCACCTCGAGGAGCCATGAAGTAGCAACGCTAGGAGCAGGGACATCTGCTTAGAGTGCCTTATTTCATTAATAAAAAAACAACAAAAAAATTTGGCACCAGCGTATTGATTCTCATATTGCACAAAGGCCAAAGATATATTGCCGTATTGATATTTATTTCCCACCCCTCATTGGAATCCTAACTGATTGTGAAATCAGGTTGCAACACATAAGTAATATCTTCTACTACAGGATATTATTAAGATTATCCATGCCCAACCTCACGTGATCTCGCTCATGTGATTCTATGGGGAAGCAGATGTAAACAAAATGGAGACTAACATGGTGCAACAACTAGCTGTGGCGTTAATAAATTGCAGTGACAAAAAAGAAACGCGGAGGCAAAACGAGTGTGGATTATAAAAATGGTTTGGGAGACGCTGTTAACGCGGGTTTTCTGTCCTTGGTTTTTCAGTGAGAACAAGTTTCCCTCTCTTGTGTACTGCTTTGCATCAGCGTCAGCTGCTGCAGGACTCATTGGCTGTTGCGAAAGTACTGCTATAATCATACCAATTTTATATCCTAAATATCAAAATTTCATGTTTGAAATGATCGAGTTGGCCTGGTTGCGTCTGTGAAAGGTTTTGGAGGTTTAAGATTGGATCTGTAAACCAATCACATTATCAAATAATTTGGGTCAAACTTTGGTATCTATCCAGGTCCTGGACCAGATTTCTCCGCTGATTATCTTGAACAGTGAATTGGGGATAAATCATCCCAAAACTCCTGTAGTCTGAGCCCGGCTTAACCCCCCCCCCCATCTATGCTGTGATTGGACAGCGTTTCAAGGTCTTCCGCCCTTTTGTCATTGCAGCCGGCAATGACTGGAACAACACTGCAGCAGCACTTTCTACCTATATGGAGTACTTTTACTTTTAAAAGAGTATTTAAACACTTTTATTTGTTATTTTACTTCTGTAAAACATCTGTGTACTTCCACCAATGCCTGTATGTCACAAGTTAAAGCTCTGTACAGAAATATAATGAGTATATGTCATTTGGACAGAGAAGAGGAGAAATGGAATCAGATGAAGTTCATAGGGCAAATGTAGTTAGAAGGAAGTGAAAAGGAACATACTTCCAGATATTCCCAGAGACACATTATAAGTCAGGCCTCCAGGTAGCAAGAAGCAAAAGGAAAGAAGAAAGGATAAGGAATGTAAATTATTTTAAAAAGTGAGTAGAATACAAGCTTCAATGAAACACAAAGTCTTAAGACAATTAAAAGACTTATGTTCACCCGGCAGGCTCCATATTCCAGACATTTCTAATGATTTTAGTTTCATCTCCAGCTCTGCTACTCGATTACCAAGAATCCTAAAGACAAAAAGGCACAAAACAATGAAATTCACACGTTTTGTCCGGCATCCAAGTTATTGATTGATGGAGTGTGTAAAGAGTGTGAAGAATGAGATTGAGTACTTGTTGATTTGGCGTTGGTGCTGAATCACCATGTTCTTCTCGTGGATGGTTTCCAGCAGAGCTGTGGCAAGTGATTTGAGGTCTGAGATGGACTGAGGAGTCACAGGCAAACTGCAGCCGTTTTCTTCAGACAGCAACAATTCCTTCACTGGACACACACACACACACACACACAAATCATTAGTAACAATTAAAGCAAAGACACTAGAGTTGCCCCAATCACGTTTTTTTGTCAGCATGGCCAATAACTGGCAGATAAACGTCCAATAAATGGCTGAATTTTGGTTCGGGGAGCGCTATCTTGTGACAACTTGTGCCAACTGTGCCTGCTTCAGTCGTTACCCACTTACTACATTTGGTTAGGCTAAAAGGGGTCGTTTGAAAACGATCAAATGTCATGAAGAAGGGAAGAAAAAAAGATGAAGCTGGTGTACCAAAACTTCGCATTTTATCGAGTCTGTCCAAAAAACAGAGCAGTACCAAGAACTCCCAAAGAGCAAGGCAACAATATTACAGTAAGTCTAAAAGGACAACTTAAATATGCTATGTAATTACACTTTCTGACTATCTGCCTTTTTTCTTTCATTCTCCGCTGTCAGTTCGTGTGTTTTCTCGTTCCAGTTGGCACATCTGGGTAATGCAGTTGAATAAGCGTTAGCATGTTGGATGTGTGTTCATTCATTACAACAGTGGTTGTATATATTGGTTCCACATTATATGCTAAATCAGTGACTAGAAAGCACTAACAGTTGATAACAACATGCGGCTGTTCAATTGGGGAATCCCTTACATACACCACATTTTGTCTGCGATATAAGGATTTATAAAAACGTCTTTTCCTGGTTTACATTTTGTGACATTGCAAATACTGAAGTGTGAGGGATTTTTGAATAGATGATCCTTCTGACCTTGTTTAGCAGAGAGCACCCCAGTCAATGCACTACTGTTGGGTTTCCCACAGATTTTAGAGGTTTTCCTACAATCCAGGGCACTCTGAAATCAGTGAAAACCATTACTAAGCATAAGAGGTTTGTGTTTCTGAGAGAAGAAAAAACTTTAATAAATACACTTTAACATTTGCAAAAAATTAGCTCTCAGTCATTGAATTAAGAAACAATTGAAAATAATTTTATTTTCAACAAAAATGTAACTACCTTGTACTTCACCAGGTTTGTTTTAAGCAAATTGATTTCCTCTTGACGTTGACAGAACCGTTCATGCAAATACCTGAAAGATTATTTTCATCCAATCCCATTATTAAATCATTAAACCTCATCAGTTGTATCATCAATCTGTTTACTGACTCAGCAAAATGAAAATATTCATTCATCATACATAATATTTCTACAGGTTTCACCAAGTCAAATTTAGGAATTTATAAGACCATTATGAATTAAATTAAGACCTGTATCACAACATCAAAAAAAAAAAAGTCTAATTTTAGAGTTTGGAAACATTGAAACAATTCCAAGATTTTCTCATTGGCATTATAGGACTGGTGTCTCACGGCTGCAACATAAGTTGCATATTTGTCTCATTTGTAGTTCTAATGCAGCAAATTATATATGGACTAGCAACAGAAACACCACACAATTAAAAAATCATTTTAAATGAGCAGTAGAGGTAGTGTTACATTGATGTAGGAAAATGAAGACTGGTTTAGGAAAATAAGATCTAGAGCACAATACTTCAGTGCATTTAAGACTTTTTAAGGCCTAACATTTTTTAAAGTGGATAGATTACTGCAGATACTCTTATTTCTAACAACAAGGCACCAATGAAATATCTTTCAAAAAGAGTAACAAACCTGTTCTCCATGCAGAGTGCATCTATGTCTAAAAGGCGTATCTCATCGTTGCCCAAAATGTGGTTCATTTCCACATTAAGACGGTGAGCTTTCTGCTGAAACACGTCCCGCTCTGCTCGCACGTCCTGAAGCTCGTCTGTGAGCGACTTAACGCTGTGCTCCAGTACCTCGTTCTACAAAACACAAAAAACACTATGGAAGTACAGACACTTGCATTCATGCTAAGGATAGAATACTTCACCGGCTCATATTTTTTGACTAATTGAAGAAAACAACAACAGTAGTTGTTTCGTGTTTCACTCTTGTCTCCAGAAAACATACTTTTAAGTGATATTTGGCACACTTCCTAATTATTATCATTATATTTTTGTGATTTATCATAGCAATAAATCTGTCATAGATATATGAAATTGTGCACTTGGGCCTCTGAGAGAGCCTCCGGTACTTTCATAGTGTCTGTTCAGAAGAAATGCGAGGATTAGCTGCTTTTCTTTCGAATTACTTTTTTTGAGGGTTTACTACTACTTTTTTTGCAATGATTACTTTAATACTTTAAGGAAATCTTCCTCATTATACTTACACATTCCTTTTACTTAAGTCAATCCAGGACTTCTATTTGAGTATTTTTACAGCATGGTATAAGTACTTTCTGTAGGCCTTTATGTTGATGGGGTGCTGTCAACTACAAGTAATTAAATTAAAGTCACCTGAATTTTTTAAAAACAAAAGAGAGAAAGTAGCAGACAGTCAGTTCCTTGTTCTCACCTGCTTTCCGGCTCTTTCCAACTGTTTGACCAGATCCTCTCGTTCATGGGCAGGGAAGTGTCGAGCCCCAACCTCCTCGTCTCCCAGCCTCTGTTTGGTAATGGTCATTCTTAAAAGCTGTTGCAACGGAGACACACAGTCACATTTTCTGCACAGTTTTACAATATGTAATTCTGCTTTATTTCATCTGGTGAACTTATTTTGTTGCAATAAAATAAACTTGTACGTTACTCAAATGTAAGTTAATTTTTATGACCACCAAATTTGAATCATAATAGTTAATTATTATTTTGGAGATATACTCAAGAAACACAAAGATGAATAAACATACATTATAACCTAATGTATTGCAACTTTCAGAGTAGCTCACAGCATGTCATGGTACCTTGTTATCACCTTGAGCTTCCACCAGTCGTTGTTTTAGCTCCTTCACCTCCTCAGAAAGTAGAAAGCTTTTTTCTCTCGAGTCTCTCAGTAGCTGAGCTAAATTCACCTGAAGAAGACATGAACGTACATGATTGACATTTAAAGCTATACAGAACAAGACTTGTTTGTAATTATTCCCTCATTCCTTAACCTGAAATGAAAAAGGGGGCAACAGTGGTGAAGACAGTCCCAATCCCCCTGGTACATGTGTTCTTCTTGCCCAAATAAAATGATAGGGTTGTTATAAACACTGGCTGCAACCAGTGATCCAATAAATACAGTTGGTGTGTAGTACTAAACTGTGTACATAGCAGAGTTGGTCCACCTGGAGACAGCTAGGTTAAATTCTGTGATTATTTTCCCCTTTGAAAATTTTAACTTACAACTTAAAAGACCAGCCTCCATTAACACACACACACACGAAATCTAGGTATTAAAACATACTTTGGAGTCTAAGCTGCAAAATGCAGTATTAAGGAAGCCTTTCTAACATTTTATCTACCACTTTATACATTTTTGTAAGACCGCACAAAGAACATCTGCAGGTTAACATCACTGACCTGATTTCTTTTCTCAGGAGGAAGAGAGGGATCTCCATCCTATTGGTTGTAAAAAACAACAAGGGAAACTGTCATTAAATGCAACATTTCCAACATTTAATAGTAGACGATAACCAATTTTGTTCTCAATTTTTCTGCTTTTTGTAAAGCTCATGATGCATCTTTCCGACTGTACTAGTTCTACTTACAATGAGTTCTCTGTACTTCTTTTTGAGTCCTTGGTGTCGCTCACGCAGCTGGTTGGCCATCAGTTTGTACTGATCCCTCTCCTGCTGGCAAGTGTCCAGCTCCTTCGACAGAATCAGAAGAGCTTCTGTCTTACTCTCCAACTTCTGCTTACAAATGAGGAACTGCTTGTGAGAACAAAGTTTTCACAAAAGAGAGAAAAAGTTAAGGCAGTGTTATGTGAATATTGAATACTGGCTCCATCACGACATCTGTTAAGGTAGGGAAATCACCTTTTTAGGAGCCTTGCAAATATTTCTTATTTTCATTACTGATTATTCTGTCAGTTACATTTTTCATTACAATTGTCTATTAAATGTCGGAACATAGTGAAAAATGCCACAATTTCCCAGAACCTGAACATATTCTATTTGCAATCATATGAAACAGAGAGAAGCAGCAGATCTGCACATTTCAGAAAATGAAACACACGAATGTTTGGCATTTTTGCTTAATAAAATAAATAACCGATTGATCAGTTATCAGGGCTGTCCTCATAGAACAGTAATTTCAGTCATGGGTAGCTATTATTTGCCTTTATTACATTATACTAGGTTTGTGTAAAACATTCGACATAAGGGTGATCATGCATTCAGCAAGAGCTGTCATCTAAATGTTTTAATTGTAACTGTGTAGTCTGATAACCAGTAAATAGCCAATAGATCTGCAGTCAGGTGCATATAGTTGTACTGTAGGCTTCATCTCATCATCTTTGTTGGCTCTGCAAGTGCAAACATCTAGCCTTCTTCCTTATCCACATAGGCTGAGAGAAACCAAAGCAGCTGAGATGTAATCCTCTTTACTCTGTTTTATAAACAACATCTTCACCTGTATGTGGCTGCTATCAGGAGGCGACACACAGCTTTTAAAGAGTGTGAAACGTTACCGATTTGCCGCGAATGGTATAGTTTGATGTACAAACATGAGTGGGTAGAGAGTGTATCCCGTGTTCAAGCTTTTCTCTCTCTGCGTCTTTCGAGTCGTCTCACCTCGTTGGCCAGCGCCTGCCAGTCGCTCTCGCTCCTCCGGGACGGATCCATCTCTCCGCTCGGCAGGAAAACCAATATCAATAATGACGCAAGGATGTTTTCAATCACGCATCACCATGTTGTGATTAGATTTGGAGAATATTTGCATCATCAACACGGATTAGGTGATTGAGGAACACACGAGCTGCATCACTTCCGTCCCCTACCGACGTCAGAGTCGCGTCACGACGAATTTGGCAACCCCCGTACACGTAAAACTGCGACGTATCTCTGTCATGGATGAATGGAGACCCAAATTATGAATATGATTATATCATGATCAGTCATGTACATTTAGGATCTTATCTGCTTGTCTGATGTTTCCAAGGTCATTCACCAATCTGTTTGACCTGCCATACTAAAACAACGTGCAGGATAAAATAACGTATTAAATAACGTAAAAAATATATATAAAAATATA
>NC_048408.1:13970761-14053429 GCF_013103735.1 Etheostoma cragini
TCAATTACATTAAAAGTGTATCTCTCTAAAATGGTATCAATCACATCATCCCTCAACACTAAATAACAATATAAATGACAACAGATGATGATGACACTATGTGTCTATTCTCTAATAAATCCTATGATTTCACCATTAGTCCTCTGTTGCTGCCGTTAAAAGCAAATGCTATCTCAAACACCAGCTGCTGACAGCACTATCAATTTCAAACATGCTGTCTGAAGCTTTGTCTTTGCTTTATGGACACATTTCACAAGCAATGCATCTGGCAAGAATGAAGGACAAAGTAAAACTCAGATGAAAACAATACATGTGGTTATATATAGTTATTTTAATTCATTTACACAATAATATGCATCATTGCTAGGTAGGACATGATTATACATAGAAGGGCATTAATATATTTTCCCCCGAGAAATCTAAAATGCTAACAAAAACATATTGCTTATGCTAGATCTTGTTAACATTTTGTGAATTCAATTCATATGTTTGACAGTCCATCAAGACCAGGGCCCAATTTGCACATCATGCCGTTATGTGTGTGAAAAATATTTATATTCCAAGCCAAACAGACTGTAGTTAAATCTGTACAATACATGAAAATATCAAAAGATTAGTAAAGAAAAGAGCACACATTTCCATGTGCATGTCATTTCAAGTTACTTAGCAGTACACAATTAACCTTGTGATTGTAATTCAGAGCAACATTCAGTATATTACATTTTGCATAGGAATCAGGAGTGAATTAGATTTAGATCTGACAATAATCAGGCACTCTGTTAATACTGTAGCTTGTTATAAATGCTGTGCAGTTTGGCCTAAGCTCATACTATTTAGCTAATACATTCAGCTGTAGTTTGAGGGAAAATATTTTGAAGAAAACTTCTGTTTCATGCACATTTAAATAATTAGCTATGACAATTACAGTTACTGGGATAAGTTGTTCCAGTTGTCTCAAACAAATCACTTAATCCACTGAATGTAGAGCATATTAGGGTACCTTTTGGCACACATCTTGCCAATGTCTAAACAAACTTTCTGAACTTCTTTTTTGAGCTACATCCAGCAATTTCTATAATTTTGTAAAAGCAACAAACCAACAAGCTCAGTCCTCCCAATGTTTGAGGAAGTGAGAAAGAAAGATTGTTAGAGCACTCTTTTCCAGTTTTAACACAATTACTTCTTTTTAAATGTACAACTGAGTGCAACACCATCAATACCTTCCAGGAGACCATAGAAACGGAAAATGTGTGCCATCATCCCATATTTCTAAACAATAATTGCATCTCGCCCCTCTCAATGACAGTAGGTTTTTACCCCTGCTTCTAAGTGTAGCTGTTTGACAGAGCTTGAAACAGCTGTTCAAGCGTACCTCAAGTGTTTACTTCAAGTGGGCACAGAAATCAGTGTTTTGGTCTTTGCAGTGTGATGCAGCACCACAGGCCAAATAGTGACTGTTTCAGGCTTTTCACTTTTAAATTGAGCACCAACTTAACATGTGCCCCATTAGGAATCAGATATAATGGCCTTCAACTTTTTTTATAACCTTTGATGGACAGGTTTCTTACCACCTGTGTGGGGCTGTGTGGGGTGGCCAGGCTATAGCCATGGCCAGAATGGACACCACTTGGCTTGGCTATTGCTTGTTGGACAGAATTACCATAAATAACACCTTTTAACATAACATTATATATATTATTATAACATTATTTATATTTCTGTTAGCCTCCGTAACTTAGAAATGCATATGTGTTGCAGAAACTTACACAGAGGTTTGTCTCAAACCAAAAAAGATACATCTAGTTGCATAAGGAAGATATACAGCATTTTAGACTCCTTTGTAGCACAAACGCAAATATTGATCAATTAGTCATTATTTTGCAAGGCATTATAAGCTTAAATCTACAATAATATTCTCAAAAACCATAGATTTTCCCTTAAAGCTGGAGGAGAAAATGAAATTCCTCCGGTCTGTGGTCACCGCTGTAAAAGAACGGGGCGACTGCACATAAATGTCCTTGAACTTGTGGAATGTTTTGGTCTCTGCATCCCAGAGGTAGATTTGTGTGAAAGAATAATCGCTGCCAAGAGCAAGGTAGTGCCTGTCTGTGAAGGTGAAAGGTTGAAGGATCATCGCTCCCCGAGAAGGCAGAGCCTGCACCTCAGTGAACTGCTTATTGGTCCACTTGAGGACTTTGGAGTCACCGATGTAGCAAGTCATGGCCAGATACAACTCATCTTCCACCCGGAAAGCTTTGACTGCCACCACGTCGTCAACCATTGGGATTTCACCATGAAATAGGAACTTCTGGGTGCTCTTGTTCCAAAGGTATATGACAGGTGGCTGAGAGCGGCTGGCCAAGATGAGGTAGGACTTCCCGTCCCACTGGACAAACTCTGCATCCGTATCACGAAACCACTCATGGAGAAACTGGTAGGAGTAGAAACCAGTTTCATTGCGGTCCGGTTGGTCCGTCCACTTATACAGAGTAGACATACCTGCCTTGGAGCTGTCCACAATCACAAAGTACCACTCACTGTCCATTTGGAAGACCTCAATATCATTTGGCTTGGAGATGTTGAAGACCTCAATAGTTTGAAATTTTGTGAACTTGTTCTGTCGTTCGTCAAACTTGTAAATGTGGGAGCCACCAAAGAGCTGGGTAACAATTATCAAGACATGGTTGTCAATCAAAACCGACTTGCATCCAACAACTGACTTCCCTGTGAGGATAGAAAAGATGTAAGTGGTGGTGAACATAGACAATGGCATTGGAATTGATCATTATCTGACATTAAAACCATAATTTCAGTGTTAAATTAACCTTCAAATCTATTTAATTTTTTTTTTCAATTATCAATTCCTGTGGAAAGACCAAAACCAACAATGAGTTAGTCCATCCCTCAATACTTTTCAACTGAGCCAGTCTGTGGCTCTCATCCCTGAGCAAATTGATTCCTACTGAAGATGTTTAAAAACAAGTCATGAACACATATGCTAATTTCTGGGTAGCTGGGCACTGTAGTTTTTAGCAAACCTTTCTCAAACAGGATGGAGACTATTTGTTGGGGACTACATTCAGCCACACTTTAATACGTATTTGGGGCTCTTGACACTATTTACAGCACCAGAACGGTGTTCATTATAATTAATTAACATGTCATCCGGAGCAACATGTGTTGTTAATATGATGAAAAGGTATAAGCTGAATCAGACAATACTTGTTTGTAGGATTAATTCGTTGTGGGTGTAAGTTTTTTCACGAGATTGTCTGACTATTAGAAAAATACAAATATATCACTAGACTCATTCTTCAAGAGAAATGACTTTCGGTGGGTGTTGTCAAACCTGTTATATTGTCAAATTTCCTAAAATTCATTTCAACGTGATCCCACTCCATCACCACACAGCTGTTGGAGTTGGGGGCAGCCATCGCCACATAGATGTCCTGTTTAAGGGAGAAGATGTCGGCTGACATGGACTGGATGGGAATGGACTGATGACGCACAAAGTCTGGAGATGCAGACAAAAACAGAAAACTGCTAGTCTGCTGACAAATTGAAAGAGTCGATATTTAGAACCTCACTGCCTTGATCACGTTTTTCATTCAGTGAAAAGATTCTGGATGACGCTGTGTAGGGTCCTCAAAATCATGTTCTTGGTTTAATATTGGTTATATAATATTATATTTTAATACAGCATACTTTCTAATATTAGTATTGTAGTTTTGTAGTGTGTTGAAGATAAGTCAGTGTTATGTAATGATTTGAAGTGTTCTTATGTCAGTTTACAATTGCCTCACCTGTCCACAATGCATTGATAATAGTTCTGCCCATGATTTATAATTAAATAAGCACAGAAATAAAACTAATGTGACTCTGGCATAGCTGTGTGTGTGTGTGTGTGTGTGTGTGTGTGTGTGTGTGTGTGTGTGTGTGTGTGTGTGTGTGTGTGTGTGTGTGTGTGTGTGTGTGTGTGTGTGTGTGTGTGTGTGTGTGTGTGGAGGCACACATGTTAACAGGCCTAGAGTCTGCTTGTCTGTTTTTCAGTGCGTCGTGTCCTGTTGAATTATTTAATAGCTGTATTGATTGATTTTTTTCTTTTAATCTTTCTTTCTTTTCTTTTTTTAACATTGCATCTTCAGCTGTGCCTGTGACTATTCATGATTGCATTTCATAGAGTACTTGTTATTTTACCTGTGGAGATACACTTGCCCGGTGGAATAGGCAGGTCATTGAGACGCTTGCCCTTCATGTCACTGGGGCCTGCGCAGAAGACATCTGATACCGTGGCATTTGTGTTTTTCAGCCACGTCATCAGCCACTTGTTCTCACAAATACACTGGAAAGAGTTGCCTCGCAGATCCCTGTTGTATGACATGACAAAACCAGCTTTGACACATTAACTGAATAATAAATACACATATTTTTTGGATTCATTAGAGGAAAAGACAGAAAAAATGACAGGTGCAGTAAGTCATTTAAAATTATTCAATACAAGTTTCTGTGTGTGTCTGTTCAAACTTTTCAGGAACAAGAATATACAGTAGGCTATTTGGTTTAGCTTGATGATGAAGAATTGTAGAATTTCTTAACTGAAACTGGATGATTATTTTATACATACATCAACATAAATCATTTTAGCTTCCCTTTATGTTACATATAGGTTGTTCTTTCAGTTGTTCGGCGACAAGCACTTATCCAAGATAATAAAAATGCACTACAAAGAGGAATAACGATGGAAACGTAATATTTGTGCCATCCACATTATTCTTGGGGTTAAATGCCTCCAAACACAAAACACAGCCTGAGTCATCTTCACTTAGGAACACACACACACACACACAAACACACACACTGCTGACAAAACTGCATACTCACAGTTCCAGCAATGAATCCAAGTCAAAAAACAGATCTCTCGGCAGAAGCCTCATCTTGTTATTGGCAAGCGATCTAAACCAGAGACACAGAGAGGCCAGAAAATGTCCATTACTGTAATTTCTTTAGTCTTTCTCTGTGATAGTAAGGTGTTGCTGCTGCAGAGGCTGAATGATTGGTGGTAGAGAGAATGACAGCAGACTTACAAATGAGTCAAATCTCGGAGACCACGAAAGGCATTTTTGGTAATTGTTTCAATCTGGTTCCCTTCGATAAATCTGTTCAATGAGTCATAAAATAGAGGTTAAATAGAGGTTGATCAAAGCAAAATGTGTGTAAAAGATATAGGATAATACATAAGGTCACATATTACATCATGATAAAGTAAATGGATAAATGTGTAGGTGTCGATACACGTGTCAGAATATGATGGAGGGTTATGGAGATTGAGATGGGTGAATTGGGGAATTTATATATCTATTGCAGTTAATGCAGTCATACCAAATACAGCATGGTGTAATACAGGCCCAATAATAATAATTAATTATTATGTGGTATGTTCAAGATAACAGTTATCTATCCATGCATCAATTGTGGATATGAATTAATAAAGAAAATCAAACAAATTTAAAAAAAGAAAAAAAGAAGATTTCATTTGACCTGTTACATTAACAAGAAAGTTTGTCTCATACTCACAAATATTCTAGGTGTGGAAGACCAGAGAAAGCGTCATCTTTGATTGTTGTTAAAGAATTTGCATTTAGAAGTCTAAAAGGAAAAACACACCCGAACAATTCAATAAACTGAAAATTTAACCTTTGGCTAAAACGTGTCGTTTTTTAACCACAAACAGCCTGGCCACCATATGGAAAGACAGAAAAAGTAAGCAAAATTAACAATCTATTCACTTGTGTTTGTGTGTGTGTTGCACTGTACATAATGTCAATTCCTAATCGTCAATAAATCAATGACAGTATCGCTTAACAAAATTGCACTTACAACAGCTGAAGAGAGGGCATTAGTGAAAACATTCCCTCTGTGATTTCAGAAATAGACCCATTGACCATGCTCCTGTTGGAAGATAACACAAACAAATGAAAAGTCTAACTCGGCTTGGGACATTTTAGCACTCTGTACCAGACACGCCAAGAGACAACTGGGCAGGAAAGCACAGAACAGCAAGCAAATTGTTTCCTTGAGCGCAACATTGTAGGCTACTTTACTAAAGAGATAATCCACAAATAGGCGAGGACGTGTTACTCACAGTGAGTTGATCTCATTCGGTATTGTGCGTGGGATCTGTAAAGTACCGACGCAGATAATGGTCTCCTTGGTGCAGGAGCATCCTGAAGGACATTTGAAATTCCGTTTAGATTCACCTGCTCCACAAATACACAGAAGCGCAAAACCGGCAAGTAGCCACTGCTGAGTAGATGACATGTTGCTTCCTCAACATTAATAATAGTAAACGAGGCCGTGGTCCGTGGTGCTACCAGCAGCTTTTAACCGCCTGGCCGACATCAAAATGCAGCACTAGTGGAAAACCCTGACACAGGCTGATACGGCTGCAGCTGCGTCCCGGAAGGCTGCTTCAGTTTCAGAAAAACGCCGAGTCGACAGTAATAACAACGAGTGTCCAATAGATGTACATAGATGTATAGTTATTATATGAAGTATTGCACAAAACATATTCAAGTGATATTCAAGGTGGGGAAATCAATGCACCACAAAGAACGATATAAAAGCCCAACCATAATCTGAAGGGGTTATTTCAGCACCGTGGGGAGCAATGTTTACATGCACTCTATACCCTGACACATTCTGCATATTAAACACTTTAAATTCACAGAAGTTAACTGCACAGAAAAGCTCTCAAAGAGAAAAATGCATTACAAAAGTAATGCAAAGTGCATGAATTAATGGTTCTCCCTAATGCATGTGCCCCAAAACATCCTCCTTGTCAATTGTTCACCTTTAAACTCATGATTCCTATGGTTTGACTGGGATAGATATTGCTGATGCCTGTCTGACGGAAGAGCTCTACTCTGGGCCAACTCCCTGCACGCAGACAGTGGTGTAGTGGTTATCAATGTGTGTTGTTACATGGTTATACCACCAGAGGGCAGCTGATGCCAACCAAAGTCTGAACAAGTCACAGATAGGTTAACAAGGAAAAAAGATACCTGCTAGTTTTTCTGAGATATGATATGTTTGAACTATTATTTAATAACTCTCTTTCGTTTTGTTTGTAGAAAGAAATGAGACATTCCCAAGTGTAATGCATGTATTGGTTCTAGCTCATTCATTCTTGTGTCCCAACTGGTTTATCTAATGTGTCTTTAGTTACTTCCCGAGTGTTATCTTTATTGCTCTCTTTCCATTTCTTTCACACCTGCACACACATGCAGACATTAAGACACATATAAGCTCATCACTAAACACAACATATGTGATGTGCTATGATGGGCAATAAAAGCAGAACAGAATTGAGAACAGCACAACATATGTACAACACACACACACACACACACAGATATACAGTAGCATACAAATTTCTAAAACATACAAGAAGGCCCTTTTCTGGTAATTGCCTTAAAATTCTTTTCATTTTTAGCCTATTTGCACTATTGCAACTGTCATTAATGTGTGATAAACTGTGGGTTGTTAAAGCAATTGCATATTAAAATTTGGTAGATTTATGTCAATAAAGTATGAAAATTATATAACAACAAATAATATATGATTTATATTAAATAGTGTGAAAACAAATTGTGACAAATCAATAGGATACACATTGCAATCCACAATTGTGCTATAAAATAAACTACACTGGCTTAGCTCTAAATCAATCCTTTTTTCATAGAAAGAAGTACACAATAGGGTTTTAGTTGTCCCAGCAGGGCCTAACAAGGTGCTGACCTTTGCTTGAGGACCAGTAGTTAATGAGCATGAGTGAAACTGAATACCCATTGCCAGAAGGGGGCAACCGTACATGTCTGCCATTGCTGGCATAATTCACGACAGCTCTGCATCTAGCATTGCTGTTTTTAGGCTAGAGTATCCCTGAAACTCTCAGGACACGTGCAAGCTGAAACCAGAGGACACCACAGCGAGCAGCTCATGCTTTTTCTTATCAGTCAATCATCACCAAATTATGACATTTTGCTCATTTTTTAATGTCTGTAGAAGTTAATAAACTTGGTCTTGTGTCAAATGAACTAAGACACAAACATCTTCATGCAGATACAAAGATGTCACCATGAATTAATTGAGCATAAGCGCATGTTGTCTTATTAAAGTTTTAAAATGAACTAAATTGATTCTGTGAGTGTATAGAAGTTATGAACATAAACTTCAGTAACGGAAAGCTTCAAATACTCTAAAGAAGCAAATAATGAAAACTTGAATAATACATTTTATTGTACCATAATATTTACCTTGTGTATTTGCAGATACTTTGTGTTCAGCTACAGCACACAAATTCTCTTAAAGCCCTCAGACTTTTCACTTTGGTGCTATGCAGCAATAGTTTGATTAATTTGAGTTTTACAAATTCAGAGAGTGGTCTGTGCTGTACAGATAGTAAAAACGTTTGAGGGAACTTATTTGTGTGGAACTTATAGCCAAAGAGGGAACAATATGGCAGGTTTTCCTCAATCATACCATTTAAGCCACAATTTGATATCAGTGTGTTGCTTCTTTAAATATGAAATATTTATAAATTGGTCAACTTGCTGAATCTTTCACCAGTAGGTCATCAAAAGTGGCCTAATACTCACAGTGATCATTTGTCCTCCTTAAGTGAATTGTCATTATTGGTGGTTAACTCTCTAATCCCTTGCATCCAGTGAAACAGCTCAGATATGACACTTTCAAATCCAAAAACGACCTTTGACCCTTTGAACCATAAAACCCTTGAAGGCTGGGAGGGACAATCTGGAGAAGTGCGGTGTGTGGCTGCTAGTGACTGCTTCACAGCAGGTGTGAAAGATCTCAAACCTCTCCAGTTCCCACTCAAAGCTGCAGAAGGCACAATCGGGAAACACAAAACATATCATACTGGAATTATGCATAAATTCAACAAGTCTGTGTTGACACTATATTACAATATACAGAGTAATCTAATATATTTCAAATTATTTTTTTTTCTCATTACTGTAATGATGTAAAAAGATAATCTTTTAACACCTTGACATACAATTTTGACAAGTAGCTGCAAGATTTGGAAAAGTATCTTAATCCCCAGAATATGACAGTATTTGATATATATTTTAACTTGTTCCAACTCCTCATTTATCAAAGCTATGATGTTTACATTGAGTGAAAATATCCTCATAATTTGCAAGGCTGCACAATTCCATCAAATGATAACATTCTTGTTGGACGTGTATCATTTTATAACACAAAAGAAAATGTTGGGTTTGAAAAGTATTGTCTGAGAGCATGAGGTCATTTATACTTTCCCTTTTCATGTAATCACTTTAAATCCAGGTTGTGTGCCATCTGGTCAGCTCTTAATCGCTGATAGGAGACTTGCCAATCAAAGCTTCTGTTTCTCCTGCCAGACTATTTTCAACTTTTTTATAAATTACCGTAGAAATCTACAACTGCTTTAGTGGCAGACTCCAGACTCCTTAAGTACACATCAGTCAGTTTTTCAAGTGCTCACCAGCAGCCCACAGACCCACATCTGTTCTGTGAGCAGATAAACAACTGTCCGACCAACGGTTGTCTGTCACTGTAAAATCAACACTTGTTAACACTGGAAGATTTGCTGTGTTACTGTTCAACTTATCCTTCAGACTCAAACGGTTATTTTTAGAGGAAGTATATATTGTATATTCTGTACCAACATCTTATGGAAGCAGGGGTTCAAAAGGTCTTCATGCGGACAGTTCTTGGCGTTGCTTAATGGTGCTCATGATTTAACACCTGCTGTTTTAATGTAGCCACAGTAAGAAACTGATCTCAACATGCTTGCGTGAGCGGTGTCCCTATTTTAAATAGCTGCCTAAATTTATCAGCTTTGTGGAGGTCAGTTAAACCTGTGTGTTCATATTTTGGCACAGAACGAGAAAATCTTATTTTTAATAGCACTGACTTTTATTAAGTATAAGGGAGGTGGTTGTACAATACAGCCATTGCATGGACATTTATAGAAATTATTGTAACTTGGCATTTCTTTTATAACAATCAAAATGTAAGCATTCGACGGAGAAGACTAACACCAAACTTAATTAACGATTTGGCAGTATTGTAGCACGTTATTTCATTTAATAGCTGTTTGTCATTGCAAGGCAAAAGATGACAGGTTTAAAGGAGACATATTATGTTAATTTTCAGGTTCATTCTTGTATTTGGGGTTTCTACTAGAACATGTTTACACGTTTAAAAAACAACGTTGTTTTTCTCACATGGTCTGTCTAAATATGTGTTTAGGCTCTGTTTTAGGGCTTGTCTCTTTAAGCCCCCCTAGAGAAAAAGCCCAGTCTGCTCTGATTGGCTTGCAAGAAACACATGGTGCACGTTTGCAATGGGAGTTCTCAAACCACGGGTGAAAATACTCAGATGAGGGTTGTATATTCTTAAAAGCGAGTTTTATATAGGCCCCCCTTTAAGAAGAAGTACCAATACATTAATGGAAAAATCCTACACCACAAGAAAAAGACCTGGATTAAATGAAATAAAGTATGATCAAAATGTGGTTTCAAGATAAAAGTACTGCAGAAAAATGGCTGCAAAGAGCGATATATTATTCAGTAAGTACAGATCAAAAACTGATATGTCAACATGTATGCAGCATTTTACTGTTGTAGGTGGTGGAGGTAGAACTAGTTTTAACTACTTTATACTGTTTACAGTTGAGCATTTTAGTCTTGTGGTTCCCAACCTAAGGGCCGGGCCCCTCCAAAGGCTCACAAGATCATTTTGGGAAGGAGAGGGAAGAAGACAGGACAAATTCTACAACATACTGTATGTACTGTCTATTCATTTTTACAAGTACCTTAACATTGTACTTAAGCACTGTACTTGAGTAAATGTTCTGGTAAAACAGCTTGTTTCTAAAAGGCTGCGCCACATTAATGACTCTGAGGGTAAGCGTGGGATTTGAGGGTGACAAAGGCTTTATACTGGTGGCCTCTGTCCTTGATATTACTGTCAGTGTGCCCTCCACATGGAGCAACTGTTCGCCCAACCCCTCCCTGCTGCATACCACCAAACTAGGGCCCCATCCAGGAACAACACTTGTGTGTTCAACACTTAGAGCTCTAATAAATAGATCATTACTGTGCAAGATAACAGTCCTCAGCATTGTCCCTGATAGCAATCTAAACTACAATTATTTTTCACCCGGTCCTTCATTTACATTTGTCTAATCTCCCATGAGTCCCGTATGGTCCAGTGGTGGGAGTGGATTAGATTCGACTGACACAAATCTAAAACTATCAATCTACAGACGACTGCATGAACTTGTAGTAAATTCTTTTAGCTGACTGGCACCAGCTGGTGGGGAACATTTTTCTCCATCAAGGAAAGGCAGCTGTTTCAGTGAGAGGGCCAGAGCACTGACGGCATTCTCTCGTCCACATATATTATTAGTACTCTTTGTGTTTACCTTCATTTTTTATATATGTAACAAAAGCACAACTCCCCTTTACATGCGTAAAAGAAATCTGAGTTACATTACAGTTTTCACAATAACCTCTTGAGATAACTCTTGTTATGATTTGATACTATAAATTGAATTGAATTGAATATACTGTGCAGCACAACACTATGTCCTGCAAAAGGCCATGAATCACTCAAAAAGTTTAAATTCTTCAGTCAATCAATGTTACGTCAATCTCAATGTTACATCAATCTCAATTCCCTTTATTACTGCTTTTGGCCATGTCTAAGGAACAGTGACAAAATGACAGTAGTTATGTCAATTATACTAAGTACACTGTACTCAGTTTCAAAGTCCATTCCCAACAAGCCTTTTATAGTTATATATGAGGGGACAGCTGAAATACACCCATGTAGTGATTCCTTTCTGCAATGTTTAGAAAAATTCAAATGTCTCAGAAAATGTGCTTAAGGAATTCTGATGAGAAAGGAGCTGTTCCTCCAGGAAAGGTGCTGAATCTTGTTTTTTTCTTCTTCTTCTCAAGGCCTCGTGCTTCAGGTGCGTTTGAAAATGGTACACAGCATCCCATAGGCTTAATTTACAGGGTGGGGGGGGGGGGGGGGTTTGTAAAAACTGGCCAGTGCAACCTACCCCCCCAAAAACTACTATATAGTCCTTTATATAAATAAAGACATGTTCACCCTAACCTGATGCAGAAAAGGCACAAATAGTTGCAGAAAAATTCACCACTCCCCATCCATGTTGAACCCAAAGTTACGCTCTTGCAGCCTCCCCAGACTGAGATTCACACCAGAGAGATATCATCGTGGGATTTTCCTTGGGACTCCCCCCATCTCTCTCACTCTCTCTCGCTCTCTCTCTCTCTCGCTCTCTCTGCGTCCTCGCTCTCCACCCTCCTCGTTCCTCCAGCATGCAGAGTTTTCCGTCCTGTGTCGGGATAACATCGTAAACGTGGACCACCTGACGGTAACACCGGTCCAAATGGAAGCAGCGGAGGAAACTCTCACTTACCGAGATGACACCCTACTTCACAGGAAGCTGCTCCAAGAGGACAAGCATAAGGACAACACGCGCAGTAAGTGTCACGCCAAAGAGACGAAAAGCGACGAGTCCAACTATGTGGACCTGGACATGAAACCGGACGGCGCTAAAACCGTGACGGTTTCTTTCACTGGCGAGGGAAACCAGCTCTCTGTTATCAAATACGACAGTTCAAAGCAGGGGCAGCATGACGAGGAGGGTAAAATGATTTCAAAGTACTTTGTTGAAGAGCAGTTAGAGGACAAGCAGGCCACCTTCCCCGGGCCTGTTTTAGGTGAGCCTCCATTGGAAACTCTGACCAAACGTCCGAAAAGCGATCAGGACATGGGGAATGAGAACCAGCACCAGGCCGAGCTCGACCCGAGTGACTGCAGTGACCATGTCTGCAGTGAGAGTGATGAGCTCCAATACACGGACATGTATCTGAACAGCAAAACGGAGTCTGATGATGGTGCCAGTGCGGTGCTGTCCGACCACTGGGGCTCCGACACCGTGGAGGACGAGTCTCACTATATCACCACGCACGAAATCCAGCTGACCGAGCTTGATCACGACGTAGATTACGACCTGGGGAGAGGGACCTGTTGGGATCTTGAAGACGACAATTTGGTGTATTCCTTTGTGGATTACGCGTCTTTTGAAAGCAATGACACGCTTGAGGGAACTGTCATACTTGAGGGCAGGAGCCAGGCGAAAGTGCAGGCTAATCTTGGTGGAGCAGTTGTCAGCACCGAGCAGGAAGACAGTGATCTTTGTGACTCGGACAAATGTGCCAGCTCAGATGAAAGCGTTTTCAAAGGCTACAGCGGAGAAACTAATGCGGGGAAAATTCATTTATCAATAAAAGCATCCTCCAGGGCGGTTAATGAACCTGTCAATTTCTTCGATAACAGCACCTGTGGGTACACAAAACACTTTGGAGACGGGAGCCACGTCTCTTTTGTGAGCTCTGGCTCCAGAGTGGGGCCCTTGTGCGACAGAGCCCAATACTTCATCCCTGCTCCGGGCCGTCAGCACCTTGCAT
Source organism: Etheostoma cragini (assembly GCF_013103735.1). Taxonomy (NCBI): domain Eukaryota; kingdom Metazoa; phylum Chordata; class Actinopteri; order Perciformes; family Percidae; genus Etheostoma; species Etheostoma cragini. The sequence continues at coordinate 13,984,336 of NC_048408.1, forward strand.
CCAAACTAAGACGGAAAGATATTAATGAGTACTCCAGCGGAGCGTCCAGCTCCATCAGTGAGCTGGACGACGCTGACAAAGAGGTGCGTAATTTAACCGCCAAGTCTTTCCGGAGCTTGGCGTGTCCATACTTCGATGCCATTAATCTTAGTACCTCTAGTGAGTCCTCTATGTCTGAGTATGGGCTAAATAAGTGGTCAGCTTATGTGGACTGGAATTATGGAAACATATCGCGGGGAAGAGAACGGAGCGTAATTGCGCACAAGACTTCCAGCGCAACTTGGGAAACGAATAAGACTGTGGAGAGTAAGAGACATGGTAAATCTATTACCGGCATGAAAGATCCACAAAGCCAAATGAATTCATTGCACAATAGAACATCGTCTCAACAATCATCCTCTTCTAGCAAAAAGATCGAACTGAAAGATCCTGTTCAGTCAAAGCAGCATGGAGTCACGCTGAATTTCCGCTATAATGTTGAAGCGCCTGACGGCGCCAGACGTCCAAAATGCTCCAAGAAAGCACAATCAAATAAGGATAGGGAGGCTGTGTTGGCCAGGTCAGGGTGTGAGATGCAGTGTCATCACACTGATAGCATGGAGGGTACACACAAAAGAGCAGTTTTTGCATCAAGTCTATTAAAAAACGTGATTTCCAAAAAGATGCAGTTTGAACAGGAGCGCAAAATGGAGAGAGGGGAAATTTGTCACACATACCCAGCTCTCTCCCCGACGTTTCACCTCACAGATCAACATGGAATGAAATATAGTCAAGGAAGAGGCTTACAAAGACAGACATCAGAATCAGGTTCAGGTTATATTTCTACGGATGACCAATGCCTGGTGGGCAACAGACCCGGTTGCTGTAAGTCTGCAGAGGAGCAAAAAATCCACAAAGATGATTCGGAAAAGGGACAAGAGGAGCTTCCAAAAGCATCCCTCAGCCACAGTCAAAGTAGTGCATTTAATTCAGTGAAACATGATGAGCCAGAACCTGTTAATGAACCCACATCTGTAACTGAAACGCAGATCACTGCAAAAGGATTAGACACCAGCAGCATGCTGACAAGACTGCTTTTTGTTCCAAGCTGCCAGCTCCTTTCAAAAGAGAAGGATTTTACCAAAGACTTGCAAAGCTGTGCACCTGTCACAGGGGTTCCACAGAAATGCGAAAAAGAGTTTCAAACAGGCAATAATGGAAACATACTAGGCAAAGAAGAAAACGAGAAGGGGGGAAAAACCCCGGAGATAAAAATATGCCTGAGGAGTGTGAAGGAAGATAAAGCCTGTACACTGAACATTGCCAACCTGTTAACCCCTAAACTAAGTTTCAACACTGTGAACACATTCAGAGCAGCAGGTGAAGCCAAATGCCACGTTTTGTCTGCTTCAGATAAAATCCCAAACTTCACAGTTAGAGACATAAGAGACACTAAATGCAAGTTTCAAACACCAATATATCAGGTCAGAGATGTCCGTAAATTGGTAAAAAGTTCATATCGCTTTGTTTCATTGGAAAGTAGTGAGAGTAAATGTTCCACAGCAGCTGATAAACTTGAGGCCACAAAGGAGCCAATTAGGCATGTATCACCATCTCCTATTGTGATTAAATGTCACTCTGTAAAAACAAATGTTAAACAACAGACAGCTGAGGTGTTAAAGACAAAAGGAGAGGCAGGCATCTCATCTAAAACATCTCAAAGTGAAAATGCACCATCACATTGCACAGCCAGTAGGGTGCCAAATGTTGTATCAAAGCAGCTTCCCCCTGACCAGTCAGAAATTCAGCCAAATATTGAAACCAAACTGATAAAGCAGAGGCAGGAAAAGTTTGCATGTGAGACGGCTGAAAGGAGAAACCAGTCCAAAATGCCAAAACAGGCTGCGTTAGAGAAGCTTAAAGCTGCAGTGAAAACAATGGAGCAGCTTTATGTTTTTGATAGAAATGAGTGGAAGCGTAAAACTCATGCTCCACAACCAATCACAGATAGCCATGTGTTGTCGCTTATTGCCAGTGAGGAGCAGGGTGCAGAGGAGCTTGAGACAACAAACACTGACAGGATTCCTCAGTCACAGGAAGAGAAAGGAGCTCTGAATATCATACATGTTCCATATAATCATGATACGTTTCAAACACAGCAAAGTAAAACATTTAGTAACAAACATGTCCTTCATTTTGGCAATAAGCCACGTGTCAGCATTAATTCAGATAGTAACCCTATTCCACAAAGCTCTGTGCTGCAAACACCATCGACTATGAAAAGCTCCAAGACACCAGTGGCTCCACTGTCGGTGAAAATAGAGCCCCCAAAACACAGCCGGGTGGAGCCGGGAAAGGTCAAAATCCTTCCCACTAATCCTACTGTTGCACAGGCCTGCTCAGACTCTGAGAACTATTTAACCATACCGGGGCTGGGGTACACAAATGAAATCAAACTGCAGAATCAAGAGCCTGTTTTGAAGGAGGTGAGTTCAAGCAATAGCCAAATCCTAACAGGTGACAGGAAGACACCTGAGCAAAAAAGATCTCCGTTAATCATGGAGTACCCAGCTTCAAGCATCTACCACTCGGGGCCAACAACAGGGCCTCAAGCACAGCAGCAGGTTTTGTGTTTCTCTCCATCCGTCCCGACTGTGTCACCTGCACCTTCTACTGGAGAGGCAGTCCCACAAACCCAGCGTAAGATGCTTTTGGACCCCACTACAGGCCATTATTATCTGGTTGACACGCCCATACAGGCCACCACAAAGAGACTATTCGACCCTGAGACAGGCCAGTATGTGGATGTACCCATGCCCCATTCTCCTGTGGCACCTGTCACACCTGTGCCTGTCTCTTTGTCCCCCCTGGCCCTAAGCCCAGGAGCATATGCTCCCACCTACATGATCTACCCAGGCTTCATCCCCTCGCCCACTCTGTCAGCCCAGGCGGTGTTGCCACAGTCACCGTGTCACTCTGAGGATGCAGGTGGAGAAAAGGTAAAAAACGGCAGAAGCCCTAAGCCGGAAACGAATGCAGCGGGCGCAGAGAATGTGTATTACAGTGCAAAAGGTGAGGCTTCACAAAGACCACTGCAGCTTCCTGTAAGTTTGGGACATGTGAGTGCCAGAGGAGGTGCAGCGACCTCTGACAGGAAGCCAGTTATCAGCATCACAACGCAACAAGGTCCAAGAATCATCGCACCGCCTTCTTTTGATGGAACAACAATGAGCTTTGTAGTGGAGCATCGGTGACCAAGGCAACATCTCATCTTACATGTAAGTTAGCACATATTCACTTGTTCCCTTGACTCCTACTACCATTCTTTTGTGTGTGTGTGTGTAAGTGAATGTAAATTTGATTTTATTTTTTTAACATTTTAATACATTTAACTGAAACCAGATAAAATATGTATTTGTTTAAATGTTGCACACACACTTACTGTCAACTTTACGAAACCCGTTAAATCTATGAGGTTAAATGCACAAAAAATGTTGTGTGTGCTATACGGGAATGCAGGTGTGCAAATGAAATATATCATATAGCAAAGACCATACCCTAGCTTTGGACTTTTTCCAGTGCTTTAATCTGTCACACTTCTTCATCAGCAGATAGCATATGCTAGCGTGTGGTAAGTGAACTTTGAGCGAAGATTATTTTGTCAAATTAAAATAAGATAAATGCTATTTACAGGGATCAAGGAAATTGGCCATCATAATAATAAAAAAAACTGAATACAAAATTCAATTGAAATTGATATCAAATGAAGGTTAAACATTTACCAAAAACTGACATTTTTTAGATTCATATTTTTAAGGGCCGTGCTCGTAAGCTCAAAAAGCAAATCAATTACAGCAATGCGCCTATTCTTGTAATTAGTCATGTTCCACTCCTCTTAATAAGTTATCCATTGTCTAATTTGACAGTGAGATTTATTTGGTTTGATGTTTTCAGGTTGTTGAAGATGAACCAAGGGCTCTCCTTGCACATTGTGGTTTAACACTCACACAGTCATCCCGTGTACCACATGAGTTTTTTTATTTTTTGGTTGTAAAAGTTGCTAAAGCAGCAGTCCGGCTCCGCTGCTTCAGCAGTGGCATATTTGCGTTAATAGACATGCAGTAGCTTCATGACAGGTAACCTGACTCCACTGGGCATGCTGGGAATTTCAGCCTCAGCCCAGAGCAAGTCGGTTGAGTTCCATTTTCTCTGCATTACACATCGTCGGGCTATTTTAATAGTGCGAGACAAGTTTGTTTACATGTTTAATTCTCAGGGCTGGAAAGTGTCACAGGAAAGTATTCCAGTCAGTGACACCTTACATCAGGCTTTTCTTGATCAGTGTTAGAAATGCTTTATTTACTTGAAAAACTTCACAGTTCATAAATGTGTTCATTTCCTTGTTTTGTCAGTCCAAAACGAAAAAGCTAAACATGTAGCTTAAAAGTTCAGTTCACAAAAGTAAGGAAAAACAAAAATGTCCACTTACTTTTTTGTAGCAGACAGTTTTAGTTTTTTTCTAAAGGATTTTAGATTGGTATTTTCCACAAACATAAATAGATTTATTTTTGTTAAGTTTGTTTAAGTTTGTCTGACTGACTTACATACTAAAGTAATAGAATAGCAAGGTCTGTTAATTATCTTGAGTGGCCAGGAAATTTTTTCTTGAAACCACAATTTGAATACAGTTCAATTTTACTTACAATGACTTAGCAGCATAAGTATTAGTGTTACAAATCTCAAAACTTCAATAAATAAAACCCAAACTGTCTGCATGTACAGTGGTTACTTTAACACATGTCAAGCTGACGTATAAGCTTTTCTTTTTCATTGTTAGCTGAATATCCATCAGCGCCAGCTTGACCTTTAGCTGCAATGTGTACCTCTGTTGTGATTTGGCCTTAATGCTAACTTGTTAGCATGACTTTCCATTGCATTACATTCACATTTACTAAGATTGCTTGGAAACAAAAAGTAGTTTTTTCAAATCTGTTAGCTATCTCAATTAAAGCTAAGTTAAATGCCAACATGCTGTTTCAACATGTATTCACACACAACACACTTACCACATTTAGTGTGTAAGGGACAATGTAGAGTGAGCCAGTTATTATTCCTTTCTCACAGCGGAGTTTTTGACTTGTTGCAGTAGAAAACGCACAGGTGTAATGAATAACAGTAATTGAGTGTGCCAGTAAGCTGTGACCCGCATGCATAGTGCAAGTAACTGAAACACCAATGTGAAATACAACCATTATTATTTTATTACAGAATTACACTTGTGCTTTTCTCACTGGGACAAATGTGTTGCGTAATCAAAACTTTATAAACAATCAAAAAACATGAACACATTTCAAAGAAAATAGCAAGGATAAAAGATCAGATAAAAGATTAAATAATTCATTAAAATAGATAGATTATGAAAATAAATCGGTCAAACAGACCAAGGTATTCCAAGGTTGTCCTTGTCGGTGTGAAGAATTAATAATGTTGCTTTGCCATTGTTTGGTCCTTACTCTAGCCAGTTAAAATGAGCTTACTTAGCAGCAGTGCCAAGCAGTGTAAAGATTTGAAAAAACCAATAATGTTCTCAATTCTCCTGGTTCCTACTTGCTATCCTGTAGACATTTTGGTACGGTCTGACAGGAGACAACTTTAATAATCCATCCAGCTGGTGATGAAGTTTTTCTAAATGGACGAGCGGGCAGAAATGCAGAATTAAAGAAGGAAATACAAAAAGACAGACACAAAGAGTATTTCCCTGCCTCTTGACACCGTTAATTGCTGTAGCCCAAAACAATGTAACATTCATTCTCAGTTTCTCATACACTTATATACAGTATATATACACACTTCCAACAAGTCACAGTCCATTCTCAACTAATGTGTCAGAGCAATAATACACATACTGCACAATACTACAAGAGCATGAAGGATACATGTCAGCTGGATGCATGGCTGGCAGGGGCCTAGCATGGGGTTAAATAGTGGTGGGATGAGAAAGAGAAGGGGTGGGTATGCGTGCGTGCGTGTGTGTAACTGGTGGTGGTGGGGGTGTTAGTCGGCGGAGGGACACGGGGGCATGGCTGGGATAGTGATGCAGGAGGAAAAGGTCAGGCAATGTAAAGTATTTGTTGTGCTGATACAGGAAGAGGACAGCTGCTTGGAGAGATCAGATGCTGCTCCAGCTCCAGCATGGAAGCGAGTCTGCGGGGCTGAGATGGGGTCAACTTTTTATAGCCCCCTCCCCCTCTGCTTTTTCCTAAACGGGGAGAAGGAGGTCCAGAGCACTGTTGACCTCCAGCACTCCTACGTAAACAAATCGAGCAGCTTGCCTCTGGCATTGATTTGACTGAATCTGGTCAGCTTTTTCAGTACCAGGAACTACAGGCTAACAATTCACATTACAATGCCTTTGGACAATGACTTCTATCATAAATTGGACAAAAACTAAACCATATTTCTCCTCTAAAATCAGTTTTTTTCATTGCATCCATCAGAGTTTAACACCCTTTTTATGTGTTCTTTTATGTCACCTCCAGACATCTCCACCGAAGAATCTGCCTTCATTCACCGTAAGTGCAGTTTTCACCCGACCCACCTGTGATCTCCTCCGGAGGACAACTTTCACCAACAACACTATTTTTATCCCCACTATGTTGTGTTGCTTATCCTTGCAGCAGACGTTACTGTAATCCCTATGCATTGCAGCACTTTGTAGGGTAAACGCATTAAGCCGCGTCCTCTGGCTGATGCTCTGCCATGTTGCTATATGAAGCTGCTTTGTAATACTTTCCATTCAGCTGCTGTCTAGAACTTTTGAAATGCTGTTTGGGCCCTGCAACATGTCTATTCAAAAGGAAACAAAGCAGCCATCTATTACAGCTCAGTGTAAGTCATTATTTGCTAAGCCACTATTTTATTATTATGAATTTACTGTTACCATGTCTTTAAAGCGAGTCTATGTAACTATTGAAAGGAAAGCCATCTTTATTTTAAAAATGAAAAGTTGAATTTATAAGCAATAAAAATTAACCTTGCTGAACTCAATACACTCAGGGGATTTGATGCTACAACCTCTCTTGTTTTGGTTTGACCATGTTACATTAGCTAATGTCGGCAAATTTGATAGATATTAATGTGTAACAGACATTATTGAGTCAGTTTACTGACATTACGTCTACATTTGTGCTACTGTTACACTTTTTTAGGAAGTATTGGATAATAAAGGAGGAAGAGCTGAACTGCTTGAGGAAAGCCTTGTCTATTTCACTAGCGGGGATCACTGAGGTAGAAAAAAGCTCCAGATGCTCCAGATGCTGAAAGCTCTGGACATTGTGGGTCTGTCTTGATGCTACCGACATGCCTCCTTAATGTTGTTAGTGGTTGTGGACTGGCAGAAGTGGAGGGTGGTTCCACATTTTTTAAAAAGGGGACCAGAGGATGTGCTCCAACTATCAGGACATCACAATACTCAACCTTACAGGGAAAACTTGTACCATGGCCCCAAAGAAGTTATCTTGCACAGCAGCTGAATTCTTGCGATATCCCAAGATACCAAAACAACAATGGCATGCGTTCATGCAATTAACTGCCAGGTAATTTTTGGAAGGGCCTGCCCTTTTCCAAACAGTTTCCGTGACAGCTTCTCAGACGGTTCTATGTAACAAACCATCTGGTTCATCAGGTTATTGGAAAGTAGGCCCTGACCAAACCTAAGTTTCAAGGAAGGAACATTGCCGATTCTGGTCGTAGAACAGCAGATTGACTCTTTACCCTTGCAAAGACACAAGAGAGGTAATGGGAGTTTGCCCATCAAATCAATTTTTGTGTGTTTGGAGATGGCTTATGACTGTTTCCCTCGTGGTATTGTATCTTGTGTGGGGTACTGTGGGAGTATGGGAAACTGGGCCATTGTTACAAGCTATTAATTTTTTAAATTCTAGTCACAATTTCCAAGATGTGGACTGTTCAGTATATTGGCGTCAGGATTGCATTTCTGCTTTTTTTGGATAATGTGGGTCTGCCAACTTAATCAGACTTTGACTTCCAGTGTGCACTGAGATGGTTTGTGGCCGAGTGTCCAGCAGCAGGCACAAGGGTCAGCTCTTCCAAGTCTGATGCCATGTTACTCTGCCAGGACATGGTGAATTTTTCCTTTGAGTTTTGTGTGCGGCACTGCCCAAAGTAAAGGACTACAAGTATATTGGGGTCTTTAACACAAGTAATGGAACGATGGAGTCAGAGACCGATGGATTGGTGCCATGCCAGCAGTAATGCAGATGTTGTAACAGACTGTTGCGGATGGTGTTGCTCACCATCTTATCAGTTGATCTATGTTCCAACCCTCACGTGTAATCATTACTGAAAGAATGAGACGGCAGCATGAAGCCACCAAAATTAGTTCCCTTTGCCGGTTAGTTGGGCCCACCCTTAGAGAGGGTGACAAGCTTAGAGAATTGGAAGTCCTTGGGATAGGACTGCTGCTCTTTCATGTTGAAAGGAGTAAGTAAAGGTTCTTAAGGCATCCGATTTAGATTCCTCCTGAATGCCTATGGATGAAAAAAAAATTAACAGAACACTGTCACATCTTGGGAAATGATGGGGAATTAAATGTGCCATCATGCTGCTTGCTATTGTGGCCACATTGGCCACTGGTATTTAAAAGTTACATAGTCTTGCTTTATTTCACACAATAACATAATCACTTATGGTGAATACAACAAACAATAACAGTTTTCTGAGGACAGGGACCATTTGTCTGCATTAATTTAAAAGACAACGCAGATTAAGGGGTTATGTTGAATCACCCCAAGTTCAATTATTTTATTTCAAAATAATATATTTTTAAAGATATTACCAATTAAATGGTAAATATCTGACATTGTTGTGTATCATTTTATTACTCTCCAACACTAATTTTAATCATTCACAATAACATTTCCATGTTTTTAGGAGTCTGTGGCTCATATTCTACTTAATGTGTGTGTAACCTCTGTCTTGTGACAAAAATGCTGCTACCTTCACAACTGACATGCTGCATGAAGTGGTGTGTGTTTATTTGTTGAAAGCAAGCTCCATGTATGTTAGATAGAGAAAAAAAGAGAAACACACCAAGGGTGTTGCTCAGATGAAGCACAGCTTGGACTCTGGGTTAATAATGAACTTAGGTCACTATTTCCTAAGTAGTTTTGGGCCTAATGAGTCAGAGCCAGCTGAGACATTTAGGGGATAACATCTTCTATTGGTGTTGGTACATTTAACACTTTTGTGTAATGTGGTGGGAGTAGGTGTGTGTATATCTGAATGTGTCCGTGTCCATGGCTGGGAGTTATGTACGGCATTTCAGTATTCTGTGAGCATACAACAAGGAGTCATGTTACTTCAGTGTAGACAGGAGCGTACAGACTGTGTTGGGTGAGTTGTTACACTTTACACACAGCAATGTCAGTTTTTTGTTTTTAACCCCCTTGACCTTTTTTAGTTTAAATGTGTATGAACTGAAGTTTTCATTAAAACAACACACTAACTGGTGACTTCTTTATTACTGCTTTCTGTATAGTGAAGTTCTTAGGTTATGTTATGCGTGTTCTGTTTCCTTTTGAATATGCAGAAAGGCATCCTAGATCATTGTGCTTTACTTGACTCATTTATACCAGCATCCCACGTAGGATTAATGCAAACTGTTGATTGCTATTTTTAATGTTTCAAATCTAAACACACATTGAAGGTATTTGGAGCTGCTGGTCGGTCTATGTACCTTAACTCTGTAAAATACATGTTAAAATTACCATATGAGATGATTTCATTGTAAGTGATATGAATTCATGCAGTGATTTGAAAGATTTGCTGACTGTGCAGTAGACTAGATATGGTCTACTCTTTGATACAACTTGGAACAACATTTAATGCATTTTGAGGTGAAATGTGACTTACAATTTACATTTAATTCATAACCCATTGTACTAAACTTAATATTTTAATTATACTTTGAAATTAATGAGCCCCTAAGGCAGGTGTGAGCAGTGCAGTTATTAATTGAGAAATTACGAATATTTTGTAAAGAAATTACTTTAAAAAACAGGTTCTACCAGATATTTTTCCAGACATCCAAAAAAGAAAATTGTGATATACTACCTCGTGCCAGTAAAAGTATGTTTCATTAGCAAAAACACATATTTCTCTCATTTCAGATGATTAATTAAAGCACATTTACTTATCATTTTGAAACCATGTGAAGACTAACATAAATAAAAACTAAATTATAATGTGTAAGCTCCAGTAAACCAGCTATTTTAATGTTGTCATGAAGATAAAAATGAAAAAATATTTAAAAAAACTTTCTCCCATATGCAATGTATTAGTTTCTTTTAAGACCTTTATCTGTGAGTAATAATGTACTTAATGCACTTGGATTATCACTCTTTTGTCACCAACACTGACAGCAACTAATGGTTGTGAACATTGGTGATAGCAGGAGTATACTACATGGACTTGTACATTGTAAAAATGAAACATTGTTAACTGTTTCTGATGAATTTTGCCCAAAGATGCACTATAACATAGATAATATAATTTGTTTTAAAACATTCTTCCAGATGTCCCTCAGCAAACTGCTGATTTTGAGGGTAACACATATGAAAATGACTGTATCAAAGTTTGCTTTTGTATGTAAGAAAGAGAGTTAACCAAAGTTGAGATGGTCTGAGATAAGTGTTTTTATGAATGCTCATAGAAAAAGGTTGCATATTTGATTGAAATGCCTTAATGGCCGTTCTGTCATGTGGCATTGCATGTATTATATGCCTGGTGTCAACTGCGACTGCCCCAGAAGAAGACAGAGGTCAGGATGACAGCCGAGAGATGCCTTGAAAGGTGAAGTGAGTGCTGCTGTGTTTGCACTTAAATCTTGAAAAGTTATGAAAATGATGAATGAGTGTAATATAGACTGACAAGCCTTCATATGTTTGCAATAAATTCAAAATCAAGCTACTCCACGTTTGTGTCCATGCATTTAGACCAAGTTCCGTTTGAATGAAATACATTTTGCTGCTGTCTGAACCTAACCTGATCACTAAAGAAAAAACCCACATGAAGACTTTGTTGGATAAATTAAAAGTAAAAATGTGTTCAGATAATTGTTTCTTTGTGTGGGATGTCAGAATAGTAAAAATTTTTTTTTTAAAAAGATATACTCTCTAACGAGGCACTCTATTTAAGGGTTTAGGAGTTGTAACTGATGGTTTTAGTGATGATTAAAAAATATGAACTAATAAATTATGAGCCACTGAATACATGATTTAGGATTTATTAATCATTAATTACGCAATTGTAGTTACAAATTATAAACCCTTTATGAATGGTGATTTATAAGAAAGTAGTACCAAAATAGTATAAAAATTGATTGAATTTACCATGAGAAAATAAATTAAACACCACACTATGTTGTCCCTCAGTAAAGCTAAAGTCTGGCTGAACTGACTTACATTTTTAAAATGAACAATCTTCTTCCTCAAACATTTAGTATACTTTGACTCTTTGATGGATTGTTTCTGAAAATAGCACACATTTTTATTCTGTTTTTCTTTGTTGACCATATCTACATTTTGTTTTGTTCTATCTCCCTGACCTGATTATCATGGCCCTCAGCAGTTTGATACACAGCTGACAAATAAAAAACCTAAAAAATAGATGAATGACAAAAGTTAAAGGTGATCAAACAGATTTATGCCAACACTTTTGGCATTTGCGGGCGTGTGAGGTTAGCTTTCTGGTAACACTGAAACATCACCCGGGTCGAGGCTTAAGTTTAACCTGACAGTTTGCTGCTGTGTTTACTCGGTTGCCGTGGATGCAGCGAGACTGGCAGACACTGGTTTGCCCCCAGCTGCTCTCTGTGGTTTCTAAAGAATCTACATTACGGTCCAGTTGTTGTATTTGAATGCCAAGAGGGGCTCTGATGTCGAAGCTGTGACACAAGAAAAGTCAAGATGTATTGCCTCACCTGGATCAGCAGTTGTGTTACATTTAGGTAAATTTAGTCTCCTTCACAAATGAGGGCTATTGGTTTAAATAATAATGTACAGGAAACAAAAACACATGCTAATGTGGGAAACCTTACAAAATCTATTTAGGTTCAACTTTTTAAATTTTGACATTTTAAGTTTATCTAATTGCCAGATAGGTAAACTCTCAGCCTCACCAACAGGCAATGCTAGAACTCCTACACTGGGATCACTGGTCTCTATGTCTTTTCCACCAAGGCGGTTCTGGTGCTGGTTCGGAGTCAGGGCCAGATATTGAACCGGTTCTTTGCTTTTCCACACAAATAAACCTGGCTCTGGGCCAAGAAAACGGGTTCAAGCCCGTTCAAGCCGGGTTCAAGCACCAACGTAGCGCTGGTCTGGGGATAAGAACCGGTTACGTCAGGTGCTGCCCTACTCTGGCTCTCAGGCTGTGGAAAATTGAGCTAGTTCTTAGATAACTGGCGAGTAGAACCAGCACCGAACTGGCACTAGCACCAGCCCAGAACCAGCACCTGGTTATCCTCGGTGGAAAAGACCATATAAGAGGGCTACAATAGTGGCTCTGCAAGGGCCTTACTCAGGCATATCAGTGTATTTTTGACATGTAATGTCAGTGTGTGACAGTCGACAGTGTGTGACAGTTGTATCATTCAGATGTTAAGCACATAGGTTTACCATGTTATTCATCTTAGTTTAGTGTGTTACCATGCTAACATTTGTTAATTAGCTCAAAGTGTTGGAAAACTGCCTGACTTTAAGAGGCCCCGAAAACCCCCGGTTTACTACGTGGGAAGTACTTTGTGGCGATATAGCCTAATTAATTACCTCCACCAAGGACATGATGTTTCTGGTTTGGTGTCTTGGTTGGTCGGTCGGTCAGAAGTTTGGTAGACTCACCACTGAAAGATACTGATGCAGTCCAGAGCTGATTGAGAGCCCTATAAAGGCAGTAGCATTTTTCTGCTTAGGGAGAGGGAAGCTGTGCCGATACAAACACATGCTTCTGTAACTTTTTGGTACAGCCTATAGATAAGAAGTTGTGCTGCTAACCTTGCATGGTTATCTCCTTTTGTCAAGTTGATTGTGTTGTTTTGCTCCAGTTTTTATTGGTTTGTTTCAACTTCTGTATTTTCCATGATTTAGACGTGCTGGCACCTGGCACCCTGTAAATAAATAAATCTGCACTGTTTTGAATTCAAGAAGTCTCCCTGCCTATCTTGATGCTCTGGCTACACTATACAACTAGGCCTACTACCATCAAGGCCTACATGGGTCAATATCACAGCAGCAGAGACTGAGCTATCCTGATCCGTGTCTTTCAAACTTCATAATCCCATTTTTGGATAATACGTATTGAACAATTCCTACATCTTTTTCTGTATCGATATCCATAAGTCAAGTCAAAAGTTGTGTGTGTGTTTCCACTGCATATTTATTGTTAGCCAATTACATGTTTAACAAATTGATCCTGGAATATGGAAACACAAGTTCAGAGTAGCTCAAAAGTCAAACTATCCAAATGTTTTCAGACAGAGCAATTACAGCCAAGTACAAAAAATACTGTATATTCAAGTGTTGATGGATTCACTTTTGGAGATGCCATTTTCACCTAAAATCTTTAAAGTACAAAGTAAAGACGACGCACACACATCATCTCTGTAAGAACAATTAAATAAATCCCCATGATTATAAAAAATCGAATTAATGGATATTATTTTGCTAAATAAGTTATTTCAAGTGTGTGAACAGTGACATAAAACAATAAATTACTTCAAATATTTAATTAAAAAACAAAAGGAATGTTAACCGAAAGGAGCGTTTCTATTCATGGGGGACAGTTAATCCACTGTCTCCAGTGTGATATTTACATGTACATCTTTACTAAAACTGTGTTGGGATAATTACAGTGGTACTATTCATGCTGAGTATTACCCTAATAATACATACATCATGTGTGTGCCCATCATAAATACATTTTTGTGAAAATCCATAAAAAGACAATGCAAGAATTCCTGATTTAAAAAAAAATGTCAAATTAAAATGACTTAAATATTCACAGGAATGTAAACATTGCATGTGCTGTTAATTACATTCACCATTTTCTCTCTTGGGTACCTTAACTGCATGAGCCTGAGGTGTGGTAGGTGTCCCTAAATCTATTAAACCCTTTTCGAGTAATAATATTTGCTCCTGGATAGTTCATGATATCTCTTCTACCAGCTGGAGTCAAAAACCTTCTTGCACATGTTTGAGTTCTCCTGGTGAAGAGGAAATTCAGAGCCGGGGACGAGCTGCTTCCTGCTCTTATGCGACACAATGCTCTTTCCTGATGGCACGCTCTCATACTTTGTGAGGTATTCACTGAAAGCAGAACATCAAGAATAGACATTTTTTTGTATAAGAGGATTCAACAATAAAACCCCAAAGAGTACCAAATTATTTTTATGTACAGGGGTGTCACAATACCTGAAGGGGAAGGTAGTTTTGTCCATCTGCATGCACACCATGAAGGGATAATTGGAAAACTGGACAGTGGTAATAAAGTCCAGCGATGCCTCGGTTTCAAAGCTGACCTCAATGCCCGCTCTCATAAAGTCCATGTCCACTGTAACATTGCCAGTAAGAACTAATGCTCCCCTGAAACCATAAAGGGAAAACCAAGTGAAAATGTGTTTTAAACCTTTTTTTAACCAGCAGTTACCACTCAACTAGTTAGCATAATGTGAAACGAAACAACTGTTGCTATGGTTACCTGTAGTATAACATACTAGCTGTGTTCAAAACCCTTCCCTTTCACGGAAATAGTGCACTATACAGTGTATACAGCCATTTTCTAGCGGTCTTTGAGTTCAGTGTCAGGTGTTCTGAAATATTCTAACAGACAGCTTCCAGTCAATCAGAAACGATTATTTTCTTTAGCCTTGTCCAAAGTCCTGCGGTCCTTTCTTGTGAATATGTATTTGGATCACACAGTTTGTATCAGTGGTTTAAAAGTCCACTATAGCTCAAACAATAATACAAGTGAACAGCAACAACTCCCCCGTAGTTTTCAAATGGAAGTGTGTCAGCGACAGTTGAACATCCAACGTCTGTAACTTTGCCTGTGGAGTGGAGACGTGCAAAGATACCAGTGTGGTTTGTTCTGCTTCTATAGATAGCCTGCCAGTCTATTATCAGAGTGGAAGAGGTACAACTATGCTGATCCATTCACCTGCCTCGGCCCTTCCGTTGCACACACGGGTCAAATCATCCTGAAGTTCAAATTCAAGATGTGACCTTTCACAGTGGTCGAAAAGTGGGAAGAAATCCCAAAACAAAAATGTATATATATTTTTCTGTCTTAACCAATATTTTTGTTTCTCAGAATACTGTTCCAATAAAGTGTCAATCCCACAGCATCAAAATTACCTCATTTAATTCCTATGGAAACGTATAATCACAAATGCAGGCATAACAATGAAGGCACTAGGGCAGGGTGTTGCTTAACATTTGATGCAGTGCCAGTTCAAAACCCAAGTTTCATTCCAGATTATTTTTTACATTTTGAGATTGTTATATATAGAATATCCAATCATAATATAGGTGAACAGGATAAAGAATCTGATAAAACACTCAGTGTCAAGTTTTGGTTCTTGAGTTTGGTTTTGAAGACAGTTATGGACAAAATGTGGTCAGTACTTAAAAAGCGCTGAGGTGCATCTGCAGCTCTAACTTGTACAGGAAAAGAAAGACAAAAATCACGTATTTTAATGTTTAAAGTAGCGGCATTGCTCTTGCTATTTCATCACCAGATACCGCAAGCTAACTGACCGGCATGATGATGTGCTTCAATTTCTGCAGCTACTGTTCTGTGCTGACTGTAATGTTTAAAAATAGAGAAGCAGACAGAACAGACGTCATATGCACACAAACCTACAGTTGAGACAGACATGAGGCACAATACTGGAGTGTGTCCAACGTCCCAGTGGAACAAATGAATCAGACAACACTTATAGACCATCTAAAGATCACATGAATCCAACGTTAACAGAAAACTATTTGCAGTGCAGTGACATTGGCTTGAACCTCTTAAACAACTCTTCTTTCAGCCGCGAAGATTGTTTCTAAGAATTGTCTTGTCTAACACAAAAGACCTTTGCCCTGCAAGTGTGTTACATCATACTGTACACACAACACATCAAAACATAATCAGTGAGATAATATAGCATATCATTCTAAGGCTGTACTTGAGGTTGCGACCGATTAACAGGGTACACCTTATGAAAAAGCTAAGCTGATGCCCCAATTTGGCTGCGGAACAAAAACATCTACCACAGTTGTTTCATAGTGTTGTCTCTCAACTGTACCTGTTGTTGACGCTGGTCTTGGACTCCCTGTACCACAGACTGATCTCCATGCCTCCAGAGATGTCAATAGCTAATCCGCCTTGGAACTCTGCACTTGCCTTCAGACCGGACTGCAGCTGGATCACCTGGAGGGCCAAACATGAACAACAAAATGGAATGGTGTTATGTCTGACTCCCCTGATGATAAAGATTATTTTAATCATAGATTATATGTTTAAAAGACTGTAAAATCATTTTTAAAGTAGCCAAATCATGAGTCATAGGAAATGCCACATACATTTAGACCCTGTTAACACTCATATCACCACACTCGACAACTGAAGTTATTAACTTGAGTCATATGTGCCTTTCTGCAAATACTGTAAACATCTGACTGTGGGGGGCCATTTGTAAAGCGGCTCAGGCTGAAAATAACAGCAACCTTTTGTCACATTTAGCTTCAAACAATGTTTAGGGTCACTTTTTTGCACATTTACAACAATATTTGTCAACTAAGAGATATTTAAAAATAGTTAAATCCAAATATTAAATGTTACACCTAAATGTTAAATCTAAATGCTCAATCTAAATGTTAAATTTAAATCTAAATGCTCAATCTAAATGTTAAATGTAAATCCAAACCTAAATGTTAAATCTAAATTTTAAATCTTAATCTAAATGTTAATCATCATTAAAAATCATCTCGTCCGGGGAACTGGACTCTTGGACATGGATCACCTGTTTAATAACTACCTAAAATAATAAACACATTTGGAGAAACTGTATTTGAAGAGTACTTTGAGTTTTTTGAGTTTTTGTTACCTGTAGCTACTATAGCCAGCCATGGGGGGGGGCCCACTTTGACTGATTAGTCATGTTCGCTTGCATAAAAGGCCAGCAAGAGCCCATCTCCGCCCTCTGTTGCTGTTGAAAAATGTTTGTCTAGCCACCAGGACGGCCCTGCCGATGTTCTCGGTTATGGCCAATTCTTTGGACATCTTGCTGAGCAACCACGGCCAACAGTACCTTACCTGGTCGGGGGTGGGCGGGGATAGGCTCTTACTGGCATTTGTTTAAGCAAACATGACATATCAGTCAATGTAAGCCCCCCTCGTGGGTGGCTATAGTAGCTACAGGTCATAAATCAGATTCAGATTTAGATTTAGATTTAATAGTTAGATTTAACATTTACATTTAATATTTAGATTTAGCACATAGATTTAGAGTTAACATTTAGATTTAACATTTAGATTTAGCATTTAGGCTTAAGATTTATTATTTGGATTTAACCATTTAAAATATCAAAGTTGACAAATATTTTTGTAAATGTCCAAAAAGTGCCCCTCAAATTCATACCAGTTTTGTAAACATTGATTGAAGCAAAACATGAAATGATGACTCGTTACTAGCAGTTGTCGCTCTTGTTTATTATCATACTACATGTAAAGAAGCATAAATGGAAGGACAGTCCTAGCTGCTTACCTCCGAATGATCCGTCAGCAGGATTAGACCTTTCACTACATTAATGGGATCCCCGGTCATGGAGAACATTTTGGACATGAGGTCACTGTAACCCTTGAAGAAGGTGACAGGCCGCAGCTGGACGTCGAACAGAAGAGCCGACATCCCAGCAAACGACTCCAGGTCCCCCTCTCCCTCGTCAGGTGTGGCAGCAATTAGTGACTCCAGACCCTGAGCCTCAATTGCCACCTGGAAGAGAGGAAGAATATCCACATTATTTTAAATCAGCAATTTGATAATTATCCATTCCCCTCCCTCTCACACTTAATATATTCCATTAGGAAAGACACACACACACACACACACACGCACGCACGCACAACTTGTTCTGTATTTTACTGCAATTCCTTTTAGTTCCATTATGTGGTTTTCTTACCTGTAATCCATGTAGCATTGCTCCTTTACTTGCACCATAAATATTCATGTTGCTTCTCCTCATGATTCCAGAGCCTGAATACAGGATGTCCAAACTGTACGTGGAGGTCACATCAGCAGATTCTGTCGGAGTTTTTTTTAAATGTATTAAACTGCCAGACTCAAAATTATGGGTTTTGAGAAGCCAAATAAGCAAATATGTGCAGATACCCTAAAGGTCAATTTTTTACTCTCACTCTTAAAATCTATTAACATTGTTCATTTCATCTAAGATTCTAAGTCCTCTTAGAGATGAAGATAGATTACTTACGTGCCATGAATCCTGAGAAAGCAGACGATGACCCAACCTTTGCAAAACGGTCGTAGTTACAGGAAACCATGTCCTTCATAGCCTGTCGTAACACCTTACTGAAAAGAATGCATATATAATATACATTAAATGGCTGCCACATGTATCGATAAAATCTTGCAATGTTAAGGTCTCACACAAAAATTTATTTTTTTCTCCGTGTTTAGCTCAGAAACCTCTATAAAAAAAATTGTTTTTGGTCCATTGGATGTCCCAAAACCCACCTGGAAGGCATCTGGAAGCGGAGGATGTCCTGGATCTTGGACAGCATGTACTTGTTCATTTCATGAGGCAGGTTTCCAATAGAGAGAAGCAGATTCTTGACCTCCATGTATGAGGGGTTGCTACTGAGGATGACATCAGCAGCGGCAGCTCTCACGTTTTTCTCATAGACTCGTCTATTCTGGTGGTAAACCCTGTTCACAGTCTGCTTTACCTACAAATTAGATACATATTTAGTGTCAGTATCTGTTATATGCTGATTAGCTCAATACACTGTAGCAGTAACACACAAACACCAGTTCAAATGAAGTATTATGTATGTTACGGCTTACCGCATCTGTCATGAGATTGACATTATATCTCTGCAGGGCAGTGAGGGCGATGGTGCTGAAAGCTCCCACCTCTGACTCTGCATATTTGGTAAAGATGGGAATGGCCTCGGGAAGCAGAGAGTTCTTCAGAGCCAAAAGATACATCTGGATGTCGGACTCTACCTGCGTGGTGCCAGGACCTTCTAAAATCAGCTTCTTCACCTGTACCACTGTCTGAGAGATAAATACACAGCAGATATTACATTTGGTTTAGATTCCAGAGTATTACACAAAGGAAATTTCAGGACTGTAAACAGACAATCAGTCAACATCAACAACATCAGTTTTACTTTAAAATAGGCGCTACATTTCAGTTTAACATGTAATTTGGTATCTTCTTGGAAGCTCACCGGTAAGTTGCATCCTCCTTTCTGACAGAGCTTATGGACCAGGGCTCCCATAATGATCACCACTGACTCTTTAATGTCTGTGCTGCCAATCTTTCCCTTTAAAATATCCTGAAAAAAAACAAACAATTCTTATTAAAATTAAACAAAAACACTCAATTGGCATTGAATTGTATTAAGCCTTGTATCTAACAAAAGGAGTAGTGAGGAGAATTAAGTGGCATCTAGCGGTGAGGTTGCAAATTGCAACCAACTGAAAACCCCTCCCTTTCCAAGACTGTAGTAGAACCTACGGTGGCCTTCAGGTTACGTTAAAATGCAAAAAGCCTTCTCTAGAGCCATTGTGTGGTTTGTCTGTTTTAGTATAGAAAAATGGCAATGCAATATGGCAAACTCCTCTTATGTAAATAAAGAGATCATTCTAAGCTAACGAAAGCACAACAAATCTTCAGTTTTAGGTAAGGAAAAGATAATTATGAATATTATACTTAATTTCTGCCAATTGATCCCCCTAAATCCTACACATTGGTAGTATAAGACTTAAGTTTTTAAATTTGAAGACATATCATATAAAATAGTAGCAGTAGGCAATATATTTTATGTAAAGCGATTTTTGAAGATGTCATTGCTAGGTGATGTTTGTTTCCATTTAGAAAAAAGTCTGTGCTTCACTGGTAAATAAAAGCAGAGCACCGGACTGAAAGACCGAGCAGGTGAAGCACACCTGTTCTTCTTTACGGAAATATACTAGATGACAGCACCAGGTCTTATTCTTTCCTTTCTTAAGCAAGAAAAGATGCCAATTCTGTTGACATGACAACATTTTTGCACATTGCCTGTTTGCCTGTTCGTTTGTTTGCTTGTTAATTGGTTGGTTTGCTTTTTACTGTGTACAACTGCTGCTGTCACAAGGGAATTTCCCCATTGTGGGATGAATGAATTATTATCTTATCTAATCTAATCTAATGACGCTCACCAGCAGAACCTGGAGCATTCTCTCGTTGGGATGTGACGCAAAGCCACAAGCGTAGAGAAACCTCTCCTGCAGAACCAACCCTTTTGCATCGGTGAAGTTAAGGAATTCAAGCATAGCATCCAGAGATGCATCTGTCTGAGAGGAAGTCACAGCATCCACCACCTGAGGTCTGAGCAGAAAGAAGGCAAAACACAATGTCGGTGAGTTAAAAAAGTTTGACTAATTGAAAGAAACAATAGAGCAATGGAGTCAGTAAGCAAATTAATACGTAGGCGAAAAAGAGGAGTCTGTTTACAGAGATGTCTTGCTGGCACTCTTCAGCACTGTGAGGATCTCGCCCTTGGACGCCTTCCTAATGCTCTGGAGGAGGGCCAGGAAGCTGCGAGGAGCCGTGGCTTTCGACAGGCTTGCTGGCTCCAGCTGCTTCTTTTGAGTCTGCCAATGTTCAAAAAGCTAAGAGGGAAAACACAGGGCACAAGGGATTAGAGGAGAGACCGTCCTCAGTCTATGATTACTCTACAATAACATACAGTATATTTTTACTATTACTGTGTCATTCAGGTCATTTTGTAACAAAGGCCATTTAAGAATTGTATGAGTTACTTGTCTTTACAGTAACACATGGTCCATAATAATGGGAACTCCAATAAAGAATAAACAACAATTCCAGTGTGTTACAACACTTTATTTTGTAGTTTGGGTTCCTGTTCCTGACATTAGTTTCTAATTCCTGATATCTGGAAATGCAGCAACAGCGCCAATAGAGGTCAAACAGGGCACAGTCAGATGATCATACAGATTTTAACAAAAGTTATTTGGAAGTAATGCTAGCAGCTCTGTAAGTTTGTAGTACATGCTAAATGCTAACAATAGCATGACAAAAAGGCTCACAATAAAAGTGCTAATATGCTAATGTTTAGAAGTTATACTCATTATCATGTTCACCCTCCTAGTGTTTTTTGATTAAGTTTATTAACTAAGTTAATTAGGAGTCATCCTGAGTTGGTCATGAATGTCTGCACCAAATTTAATTGGTAAGCCATTCTATAGTTGTTGATAATTTCTTTTTGTTTTTAAAGATTTTTTTTGGGACTTTTCGGCCTTTAATTTTTGACAGGACAGTTAGGTGAGAAAAGGGGAAGACATGCAGGGAATCATCACAGGTCAGATTCGAGCCATGGACCTCTGCGTTGAGACATAAACCTTGAAGTACATGTGGGCCCGCTCTACCACTGATCAAACCTGGCCACAGTTGTCAATACATTTGACTCAAAACCATACATTTCAACCTCATGGTGGAGCTAGAGGAAAACCAGGGATCAATAAAGTCATTAGGATAACCAACTGGGGATCATGGATGTCTGTGCAAAATTGCAATCTATTAAAACGCCCATATTATGCTCATTTTTAGGTTCATAATTGTATTTTGAGGTTGTACCAGAATAGGTTTACATGGTTTAATTTTCAAAAAACACCATAGGTTTGTTGTACTGCACATTGCCGCAGATCCTCTTTTCACCCTTTGTGTTTGGGTCTCTGTTTTAGCTACAGAGTGAGACATTTCACTTCTACACTATCTTCGATGGGAGTTGCACGTGTGCAGTAGTTGGCTATGATCACATCAGCTAGATAACTCTTTCTCCAACTTTGGTCAGTACAAGGCAAGGATTAGCTGGGAGACAAGGTCACACTTGTGGCAGTTTTTTCCAAGTTTGTATGCATGTGGAAGCACCAAAGACAAACAAAAAATACCAAATCCCATAATACTAAATACTAATATTTCAGTCTGTGTGGGGGACTAACATTGCCATCCATAGATTTGTAGCTAAAATGTGTTTATAAAAGTAAAAATGTGTTGTGTGAAAGTCAACAGGTACTCACTGATGGACAGCCCTTGCACTGGGATTTGACCTTCTCCGCAATGATACCAACAGCTGCCAGTTTGGCATCGATTGACTTGACAACCCCAGCCACATCTTTCCCAGCGGCCTCCAGCGGTCCAGCCTCGGTCCCTACAAATGTGAAGGTTTGCCTGGGAAGCAAGAAATTGAAAATTGACTATGTGCCCACATTACAAATGGTAGAACACGTTGATTCTTTGTTAAGGAATTTACCTGGACACAACAGTAGCTGCAGCAGATCTGCGGGCGTTAACAGCCAGTGAGTGTGTTTCTTCAGCCACGGCCGAGTGGATGAAATCATCTTCAAGTGTGAACGTTGTTACAGAACTGGACTTCCTGCTCACACCCAACACCTAAAGGTTGACACATCAAGGTGGGATTCATTAATGAATCAATAATGTTCATATTTTAGTATGGTGAGCTTGTCTGGATACTGACATACCTGACTGTGTGTGGTGAATCCAGTCTCCGCCGTCTTACACGTTTCCAGGATCTTGGTTCTTGTCACTTGACCTTTTACTGCCTTGTACTCGACTGTGCACCTTCCAGACACGTCATTCTGTGCCCAGATGTTAGGTTTGTTCACATTAGTTACATTTAATTAAATATGAAAAGCATTAATACATGTAATGGGAGCATAAGCATGCAATTTACCTCTATAACTTTCCCAGTGTTGAACTGTACTTGCAGTAAGCTGGCCAGCCCTCTTTTTAGGTTCTTGATGGTTCCTGGTTCGGCCCAGTAGGAATAAAATGCTTTTGCCTATAAAAAAAAGCAACACGGTAAACCAAATTTTATGCGTTAGGGAGGCGACCCACAGTACTGTTTGTGCTGCATCTCGTTCGTGTTGCAAGGGCTTTCAAGGTATCAGTTTATCTTTGCACACACAAATACATGGTCATGACATCACAGACTATTTACACTGCATGCAGAAATAAGATATTCTTTGAAGTGCAGATCAAAAACAAAATCAGAATACTTCTGAATTATCACTTTAAATTTCAAACAGATTCTACCTTAACCTCTAATTATATCCTCAAAACACATAAGTACACATTACTGACCGGTAAAAAAATATCAGTCAGTCTTATGTTTACTTATGTTGCTGATATCATGTTGAAATAATGGAACCAAAGCTCAGTCAAATGAACTTGGGAAGCGTGAATGGGAAATATATCACACCACACAGTTTGGTTTTCCCAAGAGGTTTCAGTCTGGCTCAATATTGGACTCTGAGTCCTGCTGCTGTGTCCTGTGGAGAAAGAAGTCTATTACATCATCCAAAAGTGTCTCCAATACTGTATGTCATTTATTTGTGGCACTCAACCATGATATCAGCTAGGGCCACCACAAATAGATTGTCTACAGCTACTCTGTATCTTTCCTGCCGCAGTCTGCCATCAGTATAAAGAACATAACACCAGGGTAGACACCGATCTATCCTGTTTCACACTGTCCAACCTTCTTCTTCAACCTTCTTTACGCCACACTGAAACAATATTCATCCTATACAACACTTACACAAATGTGTCAGAGTAGGATATAATACACGTGGTATATTGTACCTCTAAACACCACTGAAGGCCTTGTGTAAAACAAATATGAATAACAAACATTTTTATGTTGACTGTACTTCATACTAGAAATATTGGTACTACTAAAATTGTTGATAAGTTGTTACCAACTGTTATTAACTGCAATTAAGCATTTACTAAAACCTTATATCAGTTATAATCATGAAGAAACACACACTTGTGATCGCCAGGTTATACCAAAGTCCTTTCTATTTTGTAATAATGCAGTTATAAATGTTCAAATCCACTAAAAGATGCATAAATGCTTGTTAATACATGGATTTTGAGGACTCCAGTTCCATTGCAGCCCTTTTCCAATGTTAACTGTCTTACAGTCCAATAAGTCAAAGGGATTTTTTAGTCATGATCTATAAAGCTTGTAAATGACTAATGAACTATGAATGACTATGAATTGATTAAGTATTTACTTAACTTATAATCTCTTTATAAAGTAGTACCCAAGCCTTTACTGTATGGACCAACCGGTAATCAAAAGAAACATTAAACATTGTATCAAGGAATCTTTAATCTTGTTGGCTGTTTCTATAAACTAGTAGGATTCCTGCCCTGAGATTTTAAATAAGATACTGTAACTATCAAATCGGCTTGCTGTAATTCTTCCAATGGCATTATTGAATAGCATAGAGTAATTATGACGTGATAACAGTGAAGCCATTGGCTTGAACTCAAACATCTAACAGAAAGTAAGATGACAGCATGAACCTTATCCACCGACCTGGAACCACTCTTCAAGTTATGCTTATTCAGTCATTCATTTATTAATTGACAATCTAAACTGCTGACCTTTCTACATACACCTGCACGCACACACGCCTGCCTTGTATTTCCCCTGCCAGCATCATCATTCCAGCACAATGAAAGTAAACTCACTAACTGTCTGCAGTTAATAGTGGAGTACTGGAAATACACTACTGACAATCTAGCATTACTTATGCAAGCATTTCTTACAAATAAGATCATAAAATTGTTCGTCAACGGAAATTCTTGATTATTATAAGATTTGCTGGTTTTGGACAATTTTTTCCTGTTATTATTATTGCCTGGAATATGTTTAAACTAAGGTAATTTTGATCAAAAATACTCACTCTGTATGCTAAAATGTGTTCCATTTTGATACCATGTCAAAATAAGGATTAAAACCTCTTAATAGATTAAATAATAGACTAGTTAAGGGGTGTAGCCACTCATAAGGAGTTTAATACACATAATGTTTACCTTAAAAGGATCTAAACTTTTGCATGCAAACTGCTAATAAAGAATGATGATGGTCTTACCTTTCCATTTTTCAAATGCAACAAAAAAGGTTTAGTCAGAGCCGCTAGTTTTGTTTTCCCCAAAACATTTTCCACAGTGGATCCATGGAGGACATTCTTCTTTTCTGATCGGCGGGTGGCATGGTCAATCCTCACATTTGAGATCTATGAATGAGAGATTAAATAATCAACAAAAGGTCAAACCAAATAAAAAAATAAAACAAAATTAACAAAAAAGGCTGCATTTTGTTTTGGCAAAACATTGCTTGTGCATTGTGCACACACCACCTGCTACACTGAATAAAAAGGAAACATGCTGACTTTACTACCAATTTTATCAGAAATTTGTAGTAAGAAATTATGTTAAGTCTTGAAATGACATCATGTGACTGGACAGACATACCGCCAGTTGAATCAGTTGGTTGTCTTTGCTGCTGGGATCTCTCCACACCAGATTGACATCCACATCGCTTGAGATCCTGTAGCCAGCACTGCCGTCTTTGGACCCCCTGGCCCTATCCACCAGCACCTCAGTGGTGTAGCTGAATTTGTACAGCTGGTTGTTGTTCAGCCGGGGTCCAGCAGCACCACCTGAAAAAACACAGGAAACACAGCTGCTGAGCACGAGTGCAGAAAGTGAGAATCATCTGCAATAAGACTGTTATCATATTGCAGTGTGAAGACAGGTCTGCTAGTGAACTGGGGACTGAAAAGAACATGCCACTGGTGTTTTCCCATGAAGTATGCTTTCAAGTTTACAAAGCTACTATAGCATTTTAGATATTTTTCATACATTACCACTAGTTTCATTTTAATGTACAGTATGTAACTTATAAATATTGGCTAGTAGAAACCTGAATACAATGGCTGTGGTCAGAAAATATGGGACGGATAATGTGATTTTTGTAGCTTCTTACATTTAAAAACAAAAAACTCTCAACTCTCAGATTTCAGAGCTTCTCGATATCAAACTACCAAATGGTTGCAATTCATAGGACTTCAACTTAATATAGAAATCCACACTTTTATTTGCTTTGCCATCAACGGTAATACAAATAACGATTACTTATATCATTGAAACTAGCATACTTGAAGCTCTATGTCTTTAATTCAGGTCAGTTTAAATAATAAAGCTTACTGAAACCCTCTCTTAAAAAATGTGATTGATATTTAATATCAACATGCTGTTGCACTGTCTTATCCAGTTAATTCCAGCTATCTTTCACTTGTGGCTGTACAACCTCTCAAATGCTCTGGTTACAGATTTCCAAATTCCCATGTGTTTGAAGCAAAGCCTTTTCAAAGAAGAACTGCTCTCTCGTTCATTTTTGGATTCCTTTAGAGAAATAATATCTGTGCATAGCGTTGAGGTAATTTAACCAGCGGCCATTTAACAAGGTGTGCTTAACCTGAAAGATATGACATAGATAGGACATTTGGCCTTGAGGGAAATCAGACTGACGTGTCAATACTTGATTTCATCACCGGCCACTGAGAAACATGGAGCTGAATTCACTTAATAAAACACTGTGTTTTGTCAAGAGTTGACTGAGAATCTTAGGGAACATTAGAAGCAAAACACCAACAAAAAATAATGTGTTTTTTGTTAAGCTTCACACCTTTGATTCAAGCCCGCTGTTAGGAAATATGGACAGGGGGACAACATTTTCCAAATAGGGCCCCTCATCCAGCACAGTAGATCTTTGCATGGGCCTCAAGCAGGGGTTATCTGTGCCCTTTGACACCCCCTGACAGCGGGTGAGCCTCCAAAGCACAGTGCAGCTACAAATAAAGACTTTTTATACATTTCTACTTACTGAGCATGAAGTAGGGATCTTCTGTCCCCAAATAAATTCCTTCAACCTCTATTAAATAATTGTCTAAAAGTGACCGTTGGCCCCAAACATCACACTACGACAAACTATCACTAGGCTACTCACAGAAGAAGAAAAAAACATCACCTCACCTTTGGCAGAAGCTGAGACAGAGGAGGCTGCACAAAGCAAGAGCACAGCTAGAGTTAACATTGTGTGTCCTCTCTCTGTAGCCGTAGGATTCAAGACCGACACAAAAATCGAGTCAGCGGCTGAAGCGGCACTAGGGCCAAAAGGAAAGGCAAAGCAAGTCCGAGCTTCTCCTAATAAGTTTTTATCGGAGGGTAGGGCAGACTCCAAACTCCACGCGCAAGTACTAAGTACGAGATAACCAGCAAATCATTAACCTGCGGAGCACAGATTTTGACAGGAACCAGTCTACCATTGACAGTTGCAGCCAGGGGTCCCCTTTTAAAACAGCGGGGCAGTATCTGCGTCTGCGCGCGGCCATGCGATTGATTGATCAAATGAAATGGGATTAACTGATTGATTCAATTGATCAAGGCACAAGTAAGACTCGCCGTCTAGATTTTAGATTTCCGGTAATGTGCATGCCCTGACTAAAGTCATCAAACAATAAAGTTATTTTTATCAGGAAAAAATGATCTTAATAAGAGCATTTATATTTACCAAGAGTTGGCAGAGAGACGTCCTCATGTCAAATACCTTTCACCTAATTTCTTCTTGGGATGAACAGCCGGTACTTTGTCTGTATGTCGCGGTTGGGGGAAATGGGAAGTCTGTCAGTGAAACCAGCCCTCTGGCTCAAATTACAACGTCTCAGTGGATTCAAAAGTGTGGCAAATTTCAGCAGCGTCAGTCTGTGTGAAATACTGAATATGTGATATTTTAAGAAATCTGTTTAGGTCAGTGAGTTCATTGTTTGAGTAAGGATAGGCCTACTGCTGATTTTTCCAATAAATGCATCCCATACTTCATAAATGGTAGCCTAAAACCTCAATCTGTAAAGTTAAAATATTAGAAATAGGTGTTTAATCTACATACAGAGAGAAAGAGTTTGTGTGTGTGTGTGTGTGTGTGTGTGTGTGTGTGTGTGTGTGTGTGTGTGTGTGTGTGTCATTCACTTTAGTTAAATGTAAAACCTTACATTAAAACCTTAATTTATATCCTACACAAAGGTTGCATAATAACACCCCAAATCTGAATCTGAATCAAATTTTTTGGCCAAATGTGTGTTTACACATACTACAAAGTCATTTGGTTCTGGTTCTCAACAGCTCTCAATATACATTAATACACATTTTATACAGTGAGAAGATTAAATGTTTTTACACATATATATATATATATATATATATATATATATATATATATATATATTGTGTATATATATATGTGTGTGTGTGTGTGTGTATATGTATTTGCAGCACAGGACAGTAAACAAGCAGTTATAATGTAACACACACAGTTAACACAGCGCTGCATGCATTTGTAAACTTGTTAAAATGTCAGATAACTGTAGAGTAAGTAATGCAATAATTTATTGTGAAATGTACAGTAGACAGTGGCATAGTTATCTCAAATGTGTGCTTAACTACAGTACTTGGATAAATATACTTATTAACTTTCCTTCACTGAACTGGGTAACATAAAGAACTTTCAGATTAAAGGACAGCAGCAGTGAATACAGTAAATGTGTGTTTGACTGAGCAGCCAGTGGGTGTCAGTGTTTGTCTGCTGCTGTTGTGATGGATGGTTACCAGTTTGGAGTTGCTGTAGGTTGGATCTGAATCCAACCTAATCTGTAGTGTTTAAGTTATTAGGGAAAACAAATTGTTATTTGATTTGGTTCAATTTTTGGTCAGAGACACACAACAAAGTGTCACTGTACCATCAATTATCTGGATAATAAAAGGATGAAAAAGGAACGT
Organism: Etheostoma cragini; assembly: GCF_013103735.1. Classification (NCBI taxonomy): domain Eukaryota; kingdom Metazoa; phylum Chordata; class Actinopteri; order Perciformes; family Percidae; genus Etheostoma; species Etheostoma cragini. The sequence continues at coordinate 14,013,339 of NC_048408.1, forward strand.
ACTCAGTTGGCAGTACTTGGTAACGTACTACATGCATTACACTGATAAAGCAATTTGGTTGAGTGAGTTGTGAATGTGTAAAAGAGGAAAGTTGATTACGTCAGAAGGAACGAGTCTGCTGTTGTTTTCTGTTGAGTCTAGAAAAGCAGAGGAAGTAATGTTTAGGCATCTGGCCAAAGGTCCAATCATTCGAAATCAATCCCTGATAACACAGCAAACACTTACATTATGTAAACTGGGTATCCAAATAGCAAATGATAAGAGTTTTGTTGAAAGAAAGGTGTGTGTGTGTGTGTGTGTTTGACCTACTGATCTTTGTTGTTCTCTCTGTGAAAGTTTAATTAAAGAGAAAACAGCAATGGGGCCTGATGACTCCGCCTCAGTCTAATCCATAGATGACAATTAAGGAGCTGAAAACAGTCTGAGACACAACATGAACAGCAGAGAGACAAAGCTCCGCTCTGACTTCCTCTGTTCCATGCATTTAACATGTTTGTTTTTCCAACAACTGTTCAGAAGCTCTGATGCACCTCAAAGGTCTTTTAGATACAATTGTCTGTGGAGATGTAATCTTGATTGGATGTCTGGTGTTATTTTCCTAATGTTTTGTGTTAAACATTTCCACAACATGTTGGCTTTAGGTGCTTGTGTGTGTGCAGGAGATGCCACCAATGGTGTCAGTAATGAACCGTTCACTGGGAATAAAGTTCTCTTATCACTGATCCACAGTTTTTGCTGCTTTGGTTCCTGATGTTGTGCATGCTGGATCACTGTCATACTTTACTGGAATACTTGAGCCCAACAAAGCCATTGTTATTGTTATTAGTGCCACCTCTGCTTTTCCTTAATTGCCTTTGATGACATGTTCATGTCCATTGGGAAAAATGCTCATGCAGCAAAGATGTCATGACTTATTGTTTCATGTATACTAATGTGAAATTGAGTTCATACTACAATTGACCTTTTTTTCATCATGTCAGTGTCCATCTCTTCAGTTAGGATCACCTCTTGATGCAATTGGATTTGCTTTCAAGTGTGCCAGACAGATAAACTAAAGAGAAGAGGAATTCATTTGAAATAATGATGCTTTGCAGAAAACTTTAGTAAATATAAGTCAAAGGTCAAACACACAACATGACAAAAGTCAATTGTTCTCATTTTGAATTATTTTGTTGCCACTGACGGGCCGATGGATTTAATTTTTTGTTTTGCAGCAGTTCAACATTGAGACCTGTCATATTCATTTCAAACACTAGATGGTGGTATGGAGGTTTTTTTTTTACCAATAACTTACTTCTTGTAAATAAAGTAATCCAATAACTGGAACAATCACTTACTGTGAGAGTATGCTGTATTTATAAAAATGTATTAAGAACTGTGGCCAAACTCAATCAACGATCTATACAGTATGTATACGCAGACACAAGTTTACAAAGGCCCACATTTATTCAGATATATATTTACAACTTGTCACGACCCAGTTATTTACAAGAATTAGGAGTACACAGGGAAAAAAGCTATAATCAGGAGTATGTATAATTCACAAATATGGCACTGAGTGGTAAGAAAAAGTGTGATCAGTCAACAACAATCATATGAAGCTTTTAGTGGAAAAAGGGATATTACTATACAATTTAAATATATGTGTGTTTACACAATCTATTTGTAAAGCAATGTTCAGTTCATTAACCAAGGCTGCAGAATATTTGACTGGGAAGGAAAAGCTATGTAACATACTGCAGGTTCGTATCGCCTTTACATAAATTGGCTGCTTTTACTTTCATGCTGTAAAGTTCTATGGGTTGATACAAAATGATATGCTTTCAGTCTAGAATGTCTAGAAAAAAAGAGCATAACATGAGTTGTATCTCAGTTCCAAAGTTTGCATTTAAAATATAGCTGGTGAGAGAGCACTGGTGCTCTACTTTCAAGTAATGTATGTATATGTAGGCTATAAATCATTTCTACGTTCAGTTCAGGTCAGTTCCACCAAGCAGCACCAGCATGGGTTCATGTTGTGCTTTAAAAATAGCTTGTATCCTAATTTTCCAGTGAAAACTTACAGATCAAAAATATCTAACACAACAAACAAAAAAGGTATCTAATTAATTAAGCAGCTTTCATTAATGAAATACATTGGCAACAACTAAAGGATAGAGGAAAATCACTAAATGAACACTGAAAGTAAGGTAATGTGTAAGGAATGGCACAGCACGCATAGTGTGCTAAAATAAACATTTTCTGGGTCTGACACTATGGAGCCCCATGAAGTTACAGATGCACACTTTTAAGTGCACCCTCCAGTGGATGCTGCTTGACTTAAATAATCCACAATGAAACAAATCACTCTTTTATGAATAATAAAGTGCTTAAGGCTGAGTTTAGATTTGGATGCCCCATCTTCTGGTCTCTTTCAGTACATTTGGACATTTTTGTTTAACTGCCGCTGCCAAAACCTTCGGCAGACAAACTGCAACTTTGACAAGACTACAGCATCAATCCTATCCCATTGTGATCCTACATGCTACTATATCCACCTTACGTACTGTACGCACCTGTAGAATGTGAGCTTAATGTCACACATACAAATGAATCCAAAGTAAAATTCCCCATCGCTTTAAGTAGATTCCATTAAACATTTAATAAAAGTGCTAACCAGCCGATTCACGCTAAACTATAGTAAATATTTTACAAATACTTTTAAAATACGTTACATTGTTGAAATACATTTAGGGGAGCCAATGTCCTACCAGTAGACAATAGGCATGCAGTGCATTTCCAGAATCACTTTTATGTCTTTGTACACAACCCTTACATGCAGTGTTAAAAACTGCAGCTGTGAGACATAGAAAACCAATTCTTTTCTGAATGAAGCACTGCCTCTGATAAAAACATCATTTGTCCTGTGTAAAAGTTGCGACCCTATCCCCTCCTCCTTTACAGGATTACAAACCTAAGAAAGCTGAACTGAGACTTTGAGCCACTTCACCATCATAGCTGTTTTTACTGTAAAGCATGTACATTGCACTTGTTTAGGTCGTACTGTGTGAGAACTACATTACATTTTGTAGCTGGTGCTTCATTCAGAAATAGGGCCTCAAATAAGTCTAAAAATAACCTTTGCTATTCACATGTGAAGGAGACTCTTCGTTCTGGATGCATTAACGGATTCATTTATTTCCCTTCGTTGCTGGTGTCCAAACAGCAGAGTCCTGTAGAAACCAATATTTCAGTGCAAAGGCAATCAACAAGGGGGAAAACAGTAGAATCAATCAATATAAATAAAAATGTTTATATGCCGCAGCAATAATTATGAAATCCGGTAGTGCTTACCTGGTACATCCTTCTTGCCTTTGGAGATTCTGTGGAGGTCTTAGGTAAACAAACTGCACAAAACAAGAGGAAGATTTAGGAATAGATGCAATAAAAATAAAGACATTGAACTGAAAATTACATAACAAGGAAGTTCTGTGAGGCTGTGCTTAGGTAGAGAAAGTTACACAAGAAATGCATCTGTCTCACAATTAGGAGTCCTACAATTGTCGCTGGAGTTTTGACCATTAAGGTTGTACTTAAGCCACAATGACTTTGGGGCTAAATGCTATAGTCTGCATGCTGACATGCTCCCATTTTCTTTTTAAATGTTGACTGTGTTCAACCTTTTAGGTTTAGCATGCTAACATTTGCTTGCATTTAATTATTACTAAATCATTATCCCCAGCCCGGGTGAAATTGGGCTTGAAAGAAGACAAAAGGTGCCACCTACCAGCTCTCTCTCACGGCGTCAATGTCACTCACAAGATTTTGTGCTAAACAGATGCCAAAAATCTAAAATAAAGAACAAATATATCATATTACATATATTAAAAGTCATTAGAGATGAGATAATGAACCAAATCGTTGACATTGTTCCTCACCTGTAGTAATGCAATCCCTATAAAGATGCCTGCCACCACTGTCAGGTTTTCTTGAAGCCACTTCTCAAACTGAGGAACGCATCCTTTGATATAGATGAAGTTCCGCTGCTCAGAGTCCTGACAGAACATATAAAAAACAGGTTTATAGCCAAACAATCAAGTGCAGATGAAATGTTTTGGCTTTTACTTAGTTTGTTCTCTTAAAAGCTTTAAATCTTAGAGTTACTGTCGGTAATGAAGTTGGGATTTGCTTTGCTTTTCAGCAGTTGGCAACATCGTCATTTTTTATGGACACGCATAATTCTCTTTTTCATTCTGTGGTCTCCTCAAAAGCCCTTAACTCTGAACTAATTATGCCTGATTGTTAACACACACACTGAGCCAACTGTTTTTGGACTGTTAAAAACAAAAAAACAATTAGCTCACTATGGATTTTTTCTCAAATTTAAAGTCAAGAAAACAAACAGCCTTTTCCTTACATCATGCTATTATGGAGTGGGGGGTAATTATGGGGGAGGGGGTGCATTTCTGCAGCATGAGTAATACCACACGGCCCAAAGTGGTGATGGGGAGTCAACTGCTGTATTTGGAAGACTGTGGAGTTACATACTGAAAGAGGAATATTGTGCCATGGGGGGAGTACCTGATGACCTCATGTAGCCAAATAAACCTGCCTGAGGTAAAATAAGCCAGAGCCATTTCTACTCTTCAAACTTTCTTATAGCACTGGCTTACTTTTAGATCAGGTTCTCATTCTCTGTTATAAATGTAAGTTTCTGTGAAGCCACTCACCGTTTTTGCTCGGACGTCGTAGCCACACTGAGTGTTGATGACATCCTCCTGGGAAGAGAAGATTCATGATCATATATTTTTTCAAAAAGGTAAAGTCAAGAAATGTAGATCATATACTGGCAAGATGTAAAAACAGTAATGTTGCTTGATTCCAGCCACCTCATTTTTGTCACTGTTGAGGTTAACATAGCGTACCATTATATCGCAATGAACACTGCTGTCTAGCCAAATACAGGAGTGTGTTAAGCAGTTAGTTGCGTATTAGACAGCAGTGCTCCCATTGAATCTGAAATCTGCACAGATTTGAGCCATAGACTTGAGACTCAAGACTAGGATTTGAGTTGGATTTAGGTCGCAAAAATTGGACTTGAGTGCAGTGAGACAATACTAATGTTTTGAACCAGTAAAACCCAATGAAACAGACAAGCAGAAACTTAACCCTTGTGTTGTCTTCCCGTCAAAATTGAAAATCAACACTTTTGTGGATCCTATTTATCAATTTTTTTAACTTTTAACGTTTTCAACACTACGTAACACTAACTTATCAACTTCAGTTATACAGTTATTTTTTAAATTTATGATAAATAAACCTAATTTATAGAAAATTATACCTACTGTTTGAGTTAGAAAAGCAGAAATTAGGAATTGTTTCAACTAAAATTAAAGGAATGGATGTTGATGGATAATCAAAGACTGGAATATGTCAACTTTTACTCATTACTATTTCAAAACGACTACAATTCTTTTCTCTAAATGCTATAAAATTGAATGAGACCAAAATTACCCATCAAAATCCCCCCAAAGAACAATCATGTTATTTTGGGTAGTTAACAAGTACATTTATATAGGAAAACGGTCAATTTGATCCGAGGACAACATGAGGGTTAACTTGCAGAATGGTAAATTGTGACTTGCCTCAAAGACCTAAAAAGACCTCTGCATAGAGTCTTTTCATTTTGAAATGTGTTAAACTCCCATTTAATACGAGGCAACCTTCATCTGGTAAATCTTGTCTGTCAGAAATAAAGTGCTGGATGTCCCAAAACCTTTTCAAGCCTAATAAAAACAAATCCAGAAAGAATTTTCTCCGGTTGAGCCCTAATTTAAAAAAATCTTGGCTCCCTGTCGACAAATGTTAAACCTGCAGCCAGAAACCTGGGTGAGTACTTTTCATCCAAAAAAACAAAACAAAAAAAGTAATTCAATAATGGCTATTTCACCTGAGAAGCGTTCAAAAATCCGGTCTTTTTTTTGGTGGACCTGTGCTCGAGAAGTTCTCAAAGGCTTTTATTTCATCTTGGTGAGATTATTGCAATGCACTGAATATTCAGAGTTAAGCCAAACAAAACATCTCACGCCTTCAGCTGAAACAGAACACAGCTGCTCTGCGTTTAAGAAACACTGGATGACAAGATCATATCAGATCATTAATGATTTCACTCATTACTTTTAAAGCTGGGTTCAGCTCCCAGTTACATTGCTGAACTGCTGCCATTATTTTCATAGGACAGCTTAGACTTGAAAGGGGAGAGAAAGAGGAGAATGACATAAAGCAAAGGGCCGCGGGTCGGAGTCAAACCCGCGGCTGTTGCGTTGAGGAGTGAACCTCTATATTTGGATGCATGCTCTACCAGCTGGGCTAACCAGGCGCCCAATTTTATTTGCATTTGAAAAGTGCTGTATAAATAAAGCATATTATTATTGTCATCATCATTTATTTTTTTATTTTTGGCATGCTTATTATGATGAAGTGTTGCTCTCAAAGAGGAGGACCCGGGTGGAACAGAATGTCCTCGGGTCAGCAAATAAAAGAGACTCTTGTGCAACTTTCATTACAGTAAAGCACGCCAGTTTTACACAGAGAGCAGCAGTGTGAGCATTTTTCTGCCAAAAAATAAAAAGCCTTGGTCAAGATAACCCCTACCAGTCCCTTTCAGACTTTGCTGTGCTGGTAGAGTCGGACAGGACTAAACACTGAGGGCTCCATTTCCTTTTGGAGACCAGCCATGATAGTTGACAGTGGCTGCCAGCTTTTTGGAGGATGCAGATAACATAGCAATGAGTCACAGGGAAGACCCTCACAAATTTCCCTCAAACTAAAAGGTTTCAACATGTTAGAAAGTGACCTACTCGATTTGCTCTCCAACTTTAGGACACGGAAACACCAAATTAAACACATAGTCTTATTGTGCAATGAACTGGCTGTGGATTAGAAAGTGTTGAGTTTTTGTGGTGACATACTGCTGGATCTTTGGTGCAGCAGGAAAAGGGCACTCCACATTTCTCACGACTTGGGTTGGAATCAGTACAGTTGAAGTAGATGTTCAGATTCCAGTCGTCGGCTCCAAACGCTCCACAACACTCCCACTGCAAGGTTAAAGGAGACACAAAAGAACACACATATATGTCAACAATGTCCCACAGAAATTGAAAAAACAACACCAGAGTGAAATCAGTACTGTGGAGTGCTCACATATTCCTGTGTAAAGTCTATCAGGTTCTGCAGATCAATGTCGTCTCTGTAGGCCCGGATGTTGTTGTTAATGAAAAAATTGAGCTGGTCCTTGATCCAATCTTTGAAGACAAAGGCCAGGACTCCTGCAGTCAGCTCCAGGAAGAAGATGATACCCAGGAACACAGAGAACTGAAATATATTTAGCAAATATTATTACGAGAACCAGAAGAAGATTTTTAAAAAAAAGCCTTTCTTAGTTCATAACAATGCGTTTGATCAGGGAACATACAAATTTGAGCAAGAAAGAGTTTTCTCGCAGCGCTCCAATGCAACCGGCAAATCCGAGGATGAACATCACACCACCCACCACCAGGAAGAGCCAGACTGGGTCAAAGCCCCCCAGGTCTGTGATGGAGGAGATGTTGGAGAGAACACCCTGGAATAACATAGTGAAGGGTTAGAGGCTTGAAGTCATTAAAAGTGAAATCATTTGAAATCTGTCTCCACAAGCCTGTGGTGTGGTCCTACACCCTCCCAAAGTCCCAACTACAATAATGTGATGAGCTGAAACAGTTAGTCGATTGACAGAGATCCCATTGCAAATTAGTTTGACTATCACTTAAAGCAACAGTCTGACATTTTAGGAAATGTGCGTATTCGCATTCTTGCTGACAGTCAGATGAGAAGATTGAAACCACTCTCACATGTATGTAGGGTAAATATGAAGCTGGAGCCAACAGACGGTTAGCTTAGCTTAGCACAAAGATTGAAATCAGGGGGGAACAGCTAACCAGCCTCTATCCAAAAATCCCAAAATCTAACTACCAGCACTTCTAACTCACTAATCATCATGCTATTGTATAATTCTTTGATTTGTACAAATAACAAAGTGTCAAAACAACAAGTTGTGGCTTTATGGGGATTATGAGCTGGATTATTTCTTGGTATCAATAAGGGAGCTATAGGTGCTGGTAGGTGGAATTTGTTTCCTTTGGACTGAGCCTAGTCTCGCTTTGCCAGACCCTCCTACACACGCTGCAGAACTTCGGAGGAGGGCCTGGCTAGTCAACCCAGCAGGGTTGGCAGTAGAATGTGCTCTAGTTTATTGGCATTTATTTAAACCAGTCACAATCGTCGTGGGCGGTGCTACACTCCACACGGAGCCGCTGCAAAATAGCCCGGGGAAGGAACATCTTTTGGTGGAACGTGTACGCTAAAAGTTGTTTTAGTCGCGCAACAGAAAACTCAGATTAGACAGATAGACTAGCTGTCTGGATTTATCCTGCAGAGATCTGAGTAGTACCCATAGTCCTCAGAAATCCACCAGAGTTTAAATGACAACACAAAGAAAGCGGAAGGAAACGGACATCCGGGAAAAGATATCCAACCTGCGGAATTTCCTGCGGCCCCGGAGCAATACCCGGAAGTGGAACATGGAGGATATAGACTAGACAGAGCCAGGCTATCTGTTTCTCCTTGGTTGCAGTGTTTGTGCTAAACTAATCTGACTGACTGCTGGTTTCAGTTTTATATTTAACGTACAGACATGCGTGGCATCCATCTTGTCATCTAACTCTGAAACTGAAAATATTATCTTATTGTTTGTTCTATCCAAATTTTCTAGCACATTGTTTATGTTTTATATCATGTTAAATTGAATCCTTGACTAAAAAAAAGACATTTGAAGAGGTCACCTTGAGCTTTAGGAAATAGTGATGGTCATTTGTAATGAAGACGATAATCCTGTGATTAATAAATGCTAAAAACAATTGGTAGTTGTAGCCGTATAAAAAGTTCTTCAGTGAAAGTCAAGACACATGAAAATCCACTAGACTGCCCGTCCCCTTTTCCACCCCCAGTGCTGAGGCTACACAATGGATGAATCTGTGAAATGCATCAGATCCCTTCTTCTGTCCATTGTTCAGAGGGGCGTCCCACCGGAAATCATGACATTCCTTTCTGATCCAGCAAAGACACTGCTATTATATCTTTCAGTCAGATGGATGTACACAACAGTAGATGAATGTAAATGGTCACCTTAGTTCATAGATTATATGCAGGTGTCCATAAGTGAAAAGATTAACTGATTTGACTTATTGTTACACAGAGAGATAAGCAGTAAAATCACCTTTTCGCTCCATGCCCACAACCCAATGCCAAGGAACGCCACTCCAAGGAACTACCAGAGAGACAAAGAAGAGAGAGACAAGAGAGCATGATCATTTCTGCTGTGACTGCAACATGTAGTCATCACACAGATGCACACAAGAGAAACCACAGAGAGATTTTCCTGGCAGTGATTCCCTAACTAAATATTTTTTATGTTAAGTCTGCAGTATCAGCAGGAGACTCCCACGTTAGAAAGCATCTTCTATCAGCCTGAACACAATATGACTATCTCCACCTACAGCAGAAAAGTTCAAAACCACATTTCAGGATTTTTAAAAGTTAGGAATCAAGGCATTGATGGCATTAGAATAACAGTAGCCATGACATTATACTTATTTTAACACAATCACCATTGTTTACTGTTTTAGTATTCTATTCCAACACTACTTTGACGGTATTATTTTCACAAATGCTAAGACTTGCTTTTGTTTCAAATCATTGTGTGAATATGTTGATCTTATTTTCTAGATACTGGTCAAACTAAGCAACTTCAAGACATCACTGTGTTGCTGTAGCAACTTGTGATTTTGGGACAATTCTGTCAACATTTGTTTATTCTGGGATTGTGCTCCTTTAAATGAGTCAGCAGACCTTTTCCCTCAGAAGACATGTTGACAATATTTCATATCAATGAGCAGGTGTGCTGGTTGGCTGACTGTGTGGCAGATTTTTTTTGCATGCATTTTTGCATAATGTAAAGTGTTGGGTATTTAATTTACTGGATTTGCCAAATAACTGACAGTTCTATTTGCTTATTTCATCCATTAACAATTTCTAAATTTTTTATATCACAATACATTGATATTATGATTAGAGCTGCAACAATTTGGCTAGCTGATTCACTGAATCATTCTCCAGAAAATTAACTAGCAACAGTTCTGATAATGGAATAATCATTGTTGCCAAAGAAGCAAAAGTGCAAAAACATTCTTGTTCCAGATTTTCTGATGTAAGGATATACTGTTTTCTTTTGTTTATATTATAAATTCAACACCTTTGGGTTGTTGGTCAGACAAAACCATCAAACTGAAGACGTCACCTGGGACTACTTTCTGGCGTTTAGACATAATTTCTTGAGAAATAATTGATAGATTTATCAGTAATAAATTATTTTTAGCTGCCACCTAATCAGTTTAAAAGATAAATGTTTAGTCTATATAGATCAGAATCTATACTCTATTTACTATAATGTAATACCTGGAAAGGTTTGATCTTATAAAATGTTTGGCATTTTTAAACAATGAATCGTGTACGCTTTCTGCATATTGACTAAACAATTAGTTGACTAGCCTAATCATGGCAGCTCTAATCAATACCGCCCAGCATTTCTTTCAGATTTTTCCATTATTTATCCCTTAAAAACTCCTTTAAAAGCATTCCTTACACTACTTCTCCACAGTAACAGTGTTAGAAGAAGCACCCAACCAACCAGGTTCTGTCCAAAACTGGTAACTGGCTTGGCCCACAGTGGGACGTCCAGAAGTCCCTGATGGGGCGACTGGTGGGTTTCAAAGAACAAGAGGGGGTGTTTGCCTGAGATTTTCACTCAGGATAATCAGGAATGAAGACTGTTTGGTCTGCCCAAACATCACTGACACTACAATAAAAAACATCCTGAGATGTGAATGTATAACAGTCAGGAAAGCCCTTCTTCAGAGCTCCCTCACACTGATGATGTCTACACAACAACAAAAGCCTAAAGATGACAGAGCGAGCAAGTGCACACGGAGGCAGGGAGCCTATTGCAGGGGATAAAATCATTGTCTCCTATTAAAACCAACGGGGAGAAAGAAAACGGCTTCAATACTCACGAAACCAAAGCTTTGATGCAGAAACAAGACATTTCATGTCAGTGTGTATTTAGGCTACTAAATAGCTGAGGTTACCAGGCCTGAAGTCCAAACACTGCAAACAGGGGACTTACCCAAAATATTATGTTGAATCCGAAGATGAAATACTTGATGCAGCAGCTCACTTCATGAGCCTTGAAATGCTTTCCTGACATCATTTGGATAGGTTTTTGTCTTAAACGCCCGCAGTCGGAAATGAATCACATCTATGCTCCTCTCATCTGGTGTTTGACAGTCTTGTTGTGGAAAAACCTTATTTTCTTGAAAGGCTTGTCAAACAGGCCGTCAATTGTTTCGGCTTCTAATAAACATCGTCCTGTAATTCCGCTGACAAAAGGCGCAGGTGAAGCTGCAGAGGAGCGCTCAATCTGTCGAGATCAGTAAAGGTATAGATTTATTCCTGATATGAATCTCCAAAGGTAGAACGGGGAAAGGATTCCACTAAAGTCAACCAGATTAAAACCGATGATCTGACCCATAATCTAGATATGGCTGTCATTTGATTGACATGAGTGGGAACCAATGAGGGTCTTTAGTGGTCAAAAGAGGCGGGACTTCCTTCAGAAGAGGGCAGTTCTCTATGGCGCCACTGCCATCGGATGACCGTAAACTACAGTATCCCATGACATAATCACTTAGAGTTATAATGTATTCATCGGTGACTAATTATTTTTGGCTTAAAATAGAAAATACGACTTTAAATTAGAACTGTTGGGCAATGGGGACCCAACATGTTCAGTATTGTATTTCCATAATGATGTATTCATTGCATCATTATGGAAATACATATACAGCCAATAAAACCAACAATAACAGCGTTAGGTCATTTTATTTGGATTCCAGCTGCTTTTTTTTTTTCAACAAAGTCTGTTATATGCTATGTCTTTCACCAATTTCATTTCATAAATCCCCTTTTCATTACAAAGTCTTCTTTGTCAATCAAGACGGAATTAAGGGACATTTTAAAATAAAAACGTCCGGAATAATAATAAAAAAAGATCTGTATTCAAGAATTATAAAAAGAAGTCATTATGTATATACTGTCATAATGTTGTAGTTCTTTGTTAATTATTGAACTCGTTTGATCTCGATTAAAAATAGTGAAATTGCTACTATACTATATGTTGCTAATTACCTGAGTGGTGCTCAGCATTGACCTCATTATAATGCTTTTTACATTCTTACATGTTGTGTAACACATATTAAGCTTTTTTTTTTATTCTTATTTTTAGGATTTAGAGTCTACCTTTCATGACTACGGTTATGTCATGTTCAAGTTCACATTCACACAACTGCAAAGATCTAGTTTAGGACGTGGTCTTTTAGTTATTTGGTCCTTATTTGTGGAACAAAGTGCCTGAAATATATCACCCGTGTCAACGTTTAAAATACATTTTAACAGAATAACTACCAGTGTAGTTTGTATTTGTGGGGTGTACATTTCTTTTGGAGGGTATTTCTTTCTCGTATTTGTCTTTCTTGTATTTTTTTCTACTCATTTGTACATGTTTATTGTTGCTATATGTATTTTACTGGAAATCACAAAGAGTTTACCAGTACTTCAGTGTGTCATACAGTTGACACACTGAAGTACATAAAACGCCTTTCTCCAGCCTTTGTGGCGCATTCAGAAATCAATAAGCGTCTTTAAAGGGGCATGTACATAGGCCCACTATTGTATTGTGGGGAATGCCTATTGTCTAATTTGTATTCCCACAAATCTGCAGTGGTGGAATGCGTCTGAACACATTTCCGCAGACTTGTATCCCTCCATACTTACCAGCTAAGTGAAATAAAATAAAAGTAGATGTGGAAACATTTTGCCCCCTGGTGGCAAAAAGTGTCTTGCTTCTTCATGAGTCTCAGTCCAAACAGAACTCATTTAATGTGTGGTGTCTGTAAAGCTACAAAAAAGGTATAATTAATCGTGAACAATATTTTTGATGCATGCGTTATTCCAACATGATATCGTATGTGATCTGTTAAATGAACACCAGCAATCATTTTGAGTATTGGCTTGGTTTATTGCATAAAATAAAACAATTTACAGTTTGTTTACAAAACAGGATAAATTATGAAAATAAATATTTCTGTGCAGTTTGTCTGTATTGTCAATGCAGGCAGAGAAGAACTGAGATTTATATACACATTTAAGTCCATAAAAAAGACTTAACTCATTGTTATGAGATCATATTGACACCATGTGCCAAGACAAATATCACGATCCAGAGGGCAGCATTTAACAGGCTCTCTTGTTCACACCAACTCCTTTTTTGTGAGGGTGCTTCATACACACAATCCACCATTGTAAATCCGATGTGAAGTTCAATATCATTTTGCAGCACAATGCAAGTATTCCTGGGACCTACGACAGCTTTTTTCACATTCTCAATACTGTCTCAATAAAGTTTCTCCTAAAGATTAAAAAAAATAAACGTTTGACAAGACAAAGGCAATCATGCAATATCAAAAACTCATTCACCCTTCAATTTTGGATGCAGTGCACTTAGAAAAATATATATTGTTTTGGATTTAACAAAATACTTCAGAAACTCACAAAAAAAATTGTTTTTTTCTTTCTACATCATGATCCTTCAAAAGTTGTTTTAGCAATTTGAGTTCCCAGAAGCCTCTGCAGGAGGACGGGAGTCAGATGATATTAGTTAGCACAGTCTGAGGCAGTTTGCAAGAGCAACATTTAAAACAATGGTTTGTGGTGAAAAAGCTTTGGCGATCCTTATTTGATTTTTTTTTTTTTAGATTTAAAGTGTTTAGCTTTGCAACACACAACATATTTCCCTTACAAATTGGACTTGCATACTTTCTATTCATCTCTGTCAAATGAACACATTACTTTGACAAGTTAGACTAGGTTTTAGTAATAATAACATCATCTGTCCCAAAACATATACTTGCTATAACCTAAAGCTCATTTCCATTTGCTATTTAACACAATCATAACACTGTATTTCCCTTTTAGAGCAAACAGATTGGCTACATCACACAAGGAAACAATGTACCTTCATTTGCTTTTGTAGTCCATTTTCCTGTTTGATTAAGGCTTTTTGCACACTTTTCATGTTTAGCACAACGTCTGAAATACTGAACATGGAATAAATAACCCTGAAGAGAAGTATAAGAGTTGAGACTTGCTGTTGAAAAAAGACCAGCTGATAAAAACTTCAGCATTCAAAGCTGTATTTTGGCTAAGTTTTAAATACATAACTGTAGTTATAACTGCAGTGTGTGCAATTAGCCAAACTACATAATAATTTCCTTGATTACTCAATCATATTTCAATACATTTTGATTTCACATTCAGTTTTATTTTTTTACTTTGGGTTTTGGCCAATATGAAAGGGTAACTATTCATTAATTTACACCTTGGAAAATAACTATTTATTACATTTTTAGTTTACAAAATATACAGGATAACTCGGAACACATTTCTCAATATTATATTAACACAACACAATGGCATGTTGGAAGCAAAACATAGCACACACACACACACACACACACACACACAACAGATAGAAGCCTATTGTGTTTCTGGCGCTTTAAATAAAAACGTATGTTCACAAAGAGGGCAGATTTATGAGCCTGAACTTGTCATGTATTTAAAACACATAAGGCATTGTGTGAAATAGTTAAAACACTTATGTAACATCTTATGGATCAGCTTGCTGATTCATTGGGCATAGAAATATTGGCCGAGCAATGAATGCATTGTGCATTAATCAGTTACTAAATCTAGTGATTTGTTGTTTCTACATGCTTTCATAATGACCAGACTGCACCTATGAGATGCTTTACTTGGGTTTATAAAGACAATGAAATGCTCTATAATGAGGTTTTATGAGTTAAAACGTAAATCTTCTTTTTAAAGAAGGCTGAAATCCATATTCCTACCTTACATGATCTTATATGTATAGCCTGAGACTATGGTTGGAAAATGTTTTTTGGCTTTGATGCTGTGTCGTTTAAAAAGTCACCCTTTCATTGCCACGTCAGACTAATTTGTGACACTTTTTGTTGTTTGACAGAGTTGCATAAATACTGCTGTGTAATGAAACCAAACTGGGATAAAAAAGGAAAAGATAAATCCTCACTGTAAGCCCCAATTTGCATCACCTCCATCACCCAGTCCCAAGAGGCCACAAAGTTACCATCCTGGTGAGATGCGTTAAAGCACGGCCAGACAAGTTTTGTCACCTTAAGTCACCTTGATAGCAGACTTTTTGTGGACCCAGAGGAAGGAAACATAGGGCACGCCGATGAAGGCCCATTTCTCGTTGGGCCAGAACATGATGACAGGTCCTCGCTCCGGGGCCTCAGTCGCGACGTCAAAGTAGGCGAAGCAAACGCAACCCAAGTAGGAAGCCAGACAAATGAGGATGTGCCTGTAGGAGCAAGAGGAGTTTGAATGACTCTGCCAGAGAAATGGCTCTCTAAATATTTCCAGGTGTTCAGAAGATAGTTTCTAGAGGATAGAAGGAATGCAGTCACCAGCACCGAACCATTAACAAATTATAGAGTAGAGATGTTCTGACACCAGAATCGGAAAAGCCTCAGATTTGCCTAAAATGCTGGTATCGGTAAGTACTCAAGCTTATGCACATATCCAATGCCACATAATTAAGCCCCAGACAAAAATCTACTTTAAAGTAGTTTATTACTGTTATTTTTTCCGTTATGACTGACTGTCAAACTGGGTAATAAAAAGAAAGTTATATGGCATTCATCGTTTGTGTTTGTTCATGTTTCCCAAAAAATTGTAACCAGAGCCAGACCGTACAGTAATGGTAATCATCCATACAGGGATAGTTGTACACAGCTAAAAACATAATAAAACATATGACGCACTGAAACCGGATCGGTACTCAGTACGGCCGATACGCAAGTTTAGGTTTTGGAATTGGTGAGCAATAAACTGGTATCAGACCCTCTCTAGTATACAGTCTGTAAGCCCACTGAAAACATATTGTTTTCATTGAAAATCATCTTGTTTGACAGTTTTTTTTTATATTTTGGCCATTCCAGAGCAGCACTCACTTTTCTTTCATGTTTTAAGTTTCAAACACTCATTTCTGGAAAATTCTTTAAATAAGTTAAAATTCTCTTTATAGAAAGAAAGAAGAAAAAAAGAATTTTGGGACTTAACTAAAATATGAAAGGACTTTAAAAAGATGGGAATTTTTTTGTAGTGTAACAATAGCTAACATTTTGTGTCACAGTGCAGCACATGAACGACTCTTTTGTGTTGTCTTTAAGCTTACCAAGCACAGTGTAAGTAGGGAAAGTTGACAGATGACCACATCTCACAGAATATCCTGTCACTGAGCCAGCAAAGCAGAGCCAATGCCCACCAGATCCCTGAGACCAGACCCAACTTGAACACACGTGGGTTTTCACACCTGCAACGACCAAACAGAGCACCAAGAAATGTGTAAAACTGTGTAAACACACAAACATATTCACACAAAACACATGTTTGACAGCTGAGCTAAGACCAAAAGCAGACTTACAGTACATATCTTGCTTATAATGTTGCTCCTTGTTACACCATTATCAATATTCAAGAACATAAAAGTACACACAGTTCACTGATGTTTCTATTTGATTTCATTCAGAGCAACAAGAGTGAATCAGTTTATGCAGAAAAATTGCATTTAACGTGAAATGAAAAATACTTTGTAAATGATCTAATCTGCATAACACATTGCTATTTAAACCTGATTTGTTTTGGCTACTTTAATATATTGATCTGTTTTTTGGGCACTATTTGGCAGTGGAAACGCACTGTCAACACAACACTGACAATATTAAAACACAAACCAATATGAACTTATCAGCAAACAGCTGCAACATAAGCCTCAACTTAGTTTGTCTGTACCTGATGAATGTAAATCCATTATTAACTAAGCTTTAACCTCTGTGTTTGGTCTCCAGTGACTCCGTTCAGTAATATCTGGCTTTTTAGCTGCTAAATGCTCCCCTATATTCAGCAGCTAGTTCCTTACTTTGTGAGGGCAGGAAGCGTACAGAACACTGAAAGACTCACAAACGCTTTTTAGGGCTGAGGGTAACTGCAAATATACAGAAACGTAAACCATGGAATGTCCTCCACCAGTAGTGCCAGCTTATACAAAGGAAAATAGACTACATAATTTTAGTTTGAGTGAGAATTAAATACTTTTTGAGAATATTCTTTCTAGCCTGACGCATCTTAAGCAACCCAGAGTAGAGGAATTCATATGTGGAGGGTCTCTTTCAGAGTACACTGGGCTTTGTGTTCAGTTCTGGTGGTGTACAGATTTGTAATGATTTTACTGACAGTGTTAGTATGTCCAAACCAGGATGTTAAATTGTAGGTTGGGACATTTATCTTCAGATAAGGGGATTCTCTTCTCTTTCCTTTTGGGAGCTGACAGAACAATGATCCAAGTACAAAGTATTAGGGTGCATTAGCCTGGTCTCTGCACAAATATTGCCTAGTGGACACACAACTGACCTACATGAGACATGTGCTAATCCAGAAGGCCACTGATAAAACTATTCTTAGTCTTGTCATCCTTAGACATACCAGTTACAGCCCTGCTGCTGTTGCTGACTGAGGAAAACACTGTCAAAACAGAGACGGGTGAGGAAGCGTGACTAGACTGTGTTGATGATGCAGCCATTTAGTCACTGTGACACAGTTTGTCACCTGTCCTTCAGACAGAGGATTTGATGAAGTCATGCCATTTCACAAGCCTTAAATTTGAGTTACCATTGTTTCAAGGAGAAAGGAATGTCAAAATGACACAAACACTTTCCAGAAAGCACTAATAAGATTTAAATAAAACACAAGCATCACTCAGCTGTAGAGGCCACAGCTAAACTGCCTTAAGCAGAGAGCCTAGGGGGTCCTCAGAGTTAGTGCAGAGTGTAGCAGGGGGGGGGGGGGGGGTCTGAAATATAATATAATATACATTCATATGAATCCAACATGTTAACAGCAATGACAGACTGGCCTATTTGTGAAAAAACTAAACATTTACACATTGAAAATAAGCTTTTCCTACTATAGGTAAGGTGGCCATACAGTGAAGCGTAGGAATTACCGTGTGTTTAACATTAAAACATGATGTTAATTTTTGAGTAACCAACATTAACCACCGTAAGTGTACTGAGTCAGGCTGAAGCAGCAAAACCTTGGATTGTATTGAATTGAGGAAGGTTGCATTTGAACAATTAAGGATTCAACTTCTAAGAGAAAAAGTGTGTTCTTTCTACTACACCGTCTTGCTTTAATTAAATTAGGACCAAACTGGAAAACTGTCTCCATGTTGCATAATTTGACCAGAGAGACAGCAGAAAAAAATGGTGTCACGAGTAATCATCAGCAACAGGAAGTACAAAAATAGAAGCCAATGAAACTTCCCAGAGGGAAATAGGCCATTAAATTGTCATCAATATTCTATTATACCATTAAGTGTTTCGATCGATGATATTCACATGGGAACAAATCAGACAGTACTAAGCCAGCTATTGGCTCAGTAACTGCCTTTAAATGCATACAGTACAACGCCAGTGCCATATGTAAGCAAACAGCCCTTCCTGCTTACAAACAGACACTGACAAAATCATCACTGCACAGCTGGATATCTTAAATACTGTGCCTATCAGCTTTAACAAGCTGTATGATAAGAAAAATGACATGAAACCAGGAGTTCTCCTTGGAGACGTGAGCGTTAGTGTTGGAGGCAAAGATAAGGGAAGGAAAGGCCAGTCCGCCGAATGTCTCTGGGGTGGAGCACTGCTGATGGGCTTCTCTCACTCAAGGGAAAAGAAAAAAAAGAGGAAACAAAGCCTGCTATTTCCCAAAGACGCTAAAAGTGTTCATGTATTAATTTTAATGACATAAAGGCATAGTTTTAGCATATTAGATGAGGGGGGCTAACATGCAACAAAGGTGCCTGGCTGCCGGTATTGAGCCAGGGAGGTTGCAATCACAGTATATTTTATTTTAGCCAACACCCCTATTTTTAAAATTATGTTATCTTAACTAAATAAAATGTATATTTGATGATGTGTATATATGACTATGTGTATAAATACATACATATGTATGTATTGTTTTGTACTTTGAGGCCATTTTCTTTTTAACTTTTTTTTTTTTTTTAAGACACCAGAGTTAAATAATGAGTTGGACATGAGTCAAGGTAGGACTCCATCTCTTGTTTCAGTTGGAGTTTTGAATAATAAATTAGCTGGTATAGTACAGTTTATGGATGATATCCACCCATTACTTTTATATGTGATAATTAACTTTGCTCTCATGTGTACACACCCATGTTTCAGACATTACAACTTTTGTTTGTTATATATCATAACATGTCCTACATGAGTAACTATGACTTATGTACGTATTGTTGCTTCAACAGGAATCTAAAAACGGTTGGCTGGACAAGTTGTACTTTCCCAACTGGAAGGGACTTGAATAGGGGCCAACAGCCTTACAGTAAAGAAAAATGAGAAAACAACAACAAAATAGTCTGTCTTTTCAGAGGGCAAAAGTCCATCAGCCGGGGCCACCGGAATTCTTTCCCTCTTAGCAGAACACAGACAAGAGGCCTCCGTTGATGACTGGCACTTGCACTAATGTCAGGAATAACACGTTGAACAATGAATGACTTAAGGTTAAAAGACTGACTGTGGTGAGTAAGGGATGTGGGAAAAGGAAACAACACAGCAGCTCCACATTGCTGTGACGGAGGAAAGCAATACACACGCGCGCGCAAACAGGCACAAGTAGCTTGTTGTGGGTTTTCACGAACATTCTTTCACATTACAATGACCTATAGTTACCTTGGAACAGACAACATATCATTGTGCAATGTACTATATGTGTACAAAAGGCCAAAGGTGACATGTTAATGTACTGTACTAAAAGCTACATCTTTACACCAATTCAATTTTTTCCAGTTAACTACTTAACATTACAGCAGCTGTTTTCACTGACTGGATAACTTTGAACCACTGCCATGGGCATTAATATCTGCTGCTGTATTACTACATTCAAAATTAGCCTAGTATATATTTTTTGTAATTATTTTTTGGGCTTTAATGATTTTTACTGATAGAACAGCTATGGAAAGGAAAGGGGGAAGAGAGAGAGAGATGGGGGGGGAACGACATGCAGCATAGGGCCATGGGTTGGAATTGAACTTGGGCCGCTGTGGTAAGGACTGAGTCTTGGTACATGCGGCGTGCGCTCAACCAGGTGAGCTACCGGGGCACCCCAAACATTTGCCTAGTTAAAGCATAAGTGGTGATTTACGCACCGTATTATTAAAATGGGTTGTATTCTTCTATTCACGTACATTAGGTTACGAAAAATATTGAAACCTATACCGTCAGGTGTAACTGCTGTGTAACTCACATTCGTTGCTATGATAGGACCGGCTTAAAGTATAAGCGGTAAAGGAATAGTTGACACATCTGAACTGCTTAATAATTGTAAATTAGGAAGCTTTGAACTCAATCAAATCAAACATCCCCTTACCCCGATCCAGGACTGCCATACTACAAATCACTGTAGATGAAAACATTAGGTGGGTACTAACATGATGACATAAAAACAAAACACATGAAACATTCAAATTACTCTCTGACTAAGACTAGGCTTTTTTATCAAAGTCAATACAAAGATTTCAAAACTTGTGGATTTGTTTGGACTTTTTTTTCTCTCCCCTTTTTAAATCCCTAAGAACATTGTCTACCATCAACTGAGTCCGTACAACATTTGTACAACATTTGTACATTTGTACAAATGTTGACATTTGTTGACATTTGTCAACATTTGTAACAAATACTTTGAGCTACTTATTATTTGAGATTCCCTGAAACATAGTATGATGGTCCGGGGTCAGGACTCCACGTTCACCTGCCCACACTCACCTTTGCTGTTTAAAAAAACAGTACACCAACCTTTTAAGCTCAGTAATTAGCAGCGCGGTGCAGGGGATGCCCAGAGTCATAAGTGACAACGAGTTGACGACAGGTTTAATGAAGGCCAGCCCAGTGGTGATCCCTGATAAGATGCCAATGACCACTTTAAACCTTGACCTAAATTAAAAAGAAAAACAATTGCAGAACCAAAATTCCAGCAGTAGTGCACTTATGAACAGCATTGTGAAACTCAGAAAGACAGTTATTTCCAGAAGGCACTACAACACACTAGCATTCAGACAGTAAACAAGAATCACTCAGCAACAAGAGGGACATTTCTAGGTGACAGCCTGAAGTGAAAGAGCAACCATGACAGCTCTTTGAGAATGGAAAGAGAAGTAAAGACATGTGATAAGTTTTTTCGGGTACCAGCTACTACTGGATAGGCCTATTAATAAACAGGGAGTCATAGCAGCAGTGACAAAATATTTTAACTCTGCTAATATGACTACCTGACATGTGAAAATATGGACACAAAATCTAAGTGGAAAACAGCCTTTGTTTTGTTTGTAAAAAATATATAGTATTTATAAAATAGCTTATGATAGCACATGGTTGGACCATGGATTTAAACACCCACACACCAGTTTTAGGCTCCTAAAAGTAGTTTGTTCTGATAGAGTGGCCAACATACCGATCCCTTCTGAACATCCTGGGCAGGTATCTCTTGGGAAACCACATGGCAATGGCACACATAAGCACCCATAAGATGGCCAACTCATCCAGCATCTGGCCAAGGAAGCTGAGGGTGGCGTGGAAATATGTTGATCCAATACCTGAAAGAAAGAGACACAGAAACAGATAAATGTTTGTTAGAAGAGAGAAGTCACAATTGATATGTTCCTATTTTAATTTCTCAAATAAGAAAAGTAGCAAAAGGGATGAAAAACTGATAGAAAGTTGCAAATGGCACCTCTAAATGAGACCACTTCAAACGGATTACATTTGTAAAAAATAAAAAACCCTAGTGACTTTACATGTTTTAAGTTGACTTCTGGGATGTCAGGGACAGAACTGAACACTAGAATAAACAAGTTAATCACAAATAGTTACTTGGGAACCAGTGTTATAATTCTGGAAGGATTGATCAGTCTGTTCAACAGACCTTCTATTTTTAAAATAATTTGTTTTCATAACAGGAGATACCTTCAGTGAATAATGAACTTCTTATCCAAAAAGGATAAGAACTACTCTCAGTCAGCTGTTCCTAATCATGACAACCTGTCAGTGTCCTTGAAGATCACTGACAGTCAAAATAAAACACACAGACCACCGTCACTTTCTCATGGAAATGGAGTTGAAACCATTAACAATTATTCAAATTTCAATAATCAAATGGCATGGATTAAGTAATTTCTTGGTCAAAAATGCCAAACTTAATTGGTCCCAACTTTTTGTAAATATGTAACTATTAGCCGTCTTCTACGATGCTAAAGTGAATATTTGGGAGTTTTGGACAGTAAATTGGATAAAACGAGACGTCACATTGGAATGGATTGGTAAAATTGTGACCGGCATTTTTCGCTTTTTTCTGACATTTTGTTGACCAAACGATTAATCAATAAAATATTCAGCACATTAACCAATAATGAAAATAATCCCATCCAATATGCAGGACTCAGTCCAAACACTGCTGAGGCCAAAACCAAAGAAAGGCAACTGAATTCAGTTTTGGAAATAGAAGCTATAGTGTTGCCGTTCTGCTCCAGTAAAAGGTTGTCCCAACGACAGAGAAAGAGGTACAGAGATGAATCCACGTAACCTCCTTGTCAGCCGTGAACGTTTTAAAAGCCTCCAGATTCCAAACAATGGATGCAAACAGAGCTCTTCCTGGGCCACTTATATATACAGGAAGCATGTGTGGTATGGAACAAGAAATGTGTGAACAAAAAAAGGAGGCTGCTTTTATTTTGACCACTGGTTTGGAAGGCAGGTGTGGAACAGGGTTTTGAAGCAGTCATGTGATTGCAATGACATGAAAATAACAGATTAATACAAAGTCCACATCAAGTTCAGCTATGCAAATCCTTTTCAACAGCTACTCAGTTCTCATCCATGAAGGTCACCTCCCAGGAACATGGGGAGGTCTGTCAGGTTATCTTTGCTGACAGTGCAAACAGCAGCTATCAGAATACTATCATAGAAAAGAAAGAAGAGAAAACCCCAGCAAATGTTCCCATTTCAGAATCTGTAACCAGTGACTTTTGCGTTTAAAGGTCCCATGGCATGAAAATTTCCCTTCCTGAGTTTTTTTTTTTTAACATTAATATGCATTACACCAGCCTGCCTATAGTTCCTCAGTGGCTAGAAATGGTGATAGGAGTAAACCGAGCCCTGGGTATCCTGCTCTGCCTTTGAGAAAATAAAAGCTCAGATGGGCCAATCTGGAATCTTGCCCCTTATGAGGTCATAAGGAGCATGGTTACTTCCCCTTTCTCTGCTTTGCCCGGCCAGAGAATTTCGCCCACCCATGAGAGAGAGAGAGAGAGAGATCATGGTCTCAAACAAGCAAAGTGGCAGTTGGTCAAGTCCACACCCCCACCCTCCACCTTGCCCCCTAACCCCAATAGCTACAGACACAGAAATGGCACGTCCTAAGGAGAGCTCATTGGGGGACTGGCTGTAATTCTGCACCAAGGCTGAATTTAAGAAAAGAGACTTCAGGCATTAAAAAAGCACCATGTGATGGGAGCATTAAAAAATGACAAAGACTTGGTTACCAAAATTGGTAATTTTCTCTCTAACTGATTAATGGGCTAACTGCGTCAGCAGTGTATTTTCTCTTAAAGGATTACAGGCCACACTCTAATTATAATTGTCCAGTTCTGCACTACATATGCCAGATCAAAGCATGCTTTTATACCCCATGAACTGGCATATAAAGAACTAGGGGATGGAATTACCAGATACCTCCTGATACGATATCATCACAATACTTCTGCCCCAATCCGATATTTTTGCGATTTTAAACATATTGCAACATTCTGCAATATATTGCGATGTATAACTTCTCCACCTTTTTTAGAATTTCAAATGATGTCCCCAAAAGGAAACTGTTTTATCTAAAAAGATACATTTCTCTGTTTGTTCAAATCACTTCACTTCTATTGATGCAAAATTGGATTGTCAAGCAGACAAAATGACCAACACATGTAATAAAAGACCGATACTTGGCACCTGTGTATCGATATAGTATTGCCACTGAAAATATTGCGACACTATGCTGTAATGATTATTCCCCAATCCCTATAAAGAACACATTAAGTTTTAGCCTGACACTCTGCAAAATGTATAAAGTATTGTGTTAGCTGAGGGAAGTTGAAGTGAGGGTAAGATGACGGAGATGTCCCACAGAGTTGAACAGAAACTTTAAAAGGTATAAAGGTCGTCACACAGTTTAGACATTAATGTCAACCAGGCAACTTACCAACCACAACGAGTAGACTCCATATGAGGTAAATCCCACTGTTGAAATGTGTTGCATATTGGCGGAACAAGCACATTAATATGGGCGGCAGAACAAAAAACAAAATGTTGCTTATCTGAAATGATAAGGAAAAGAAAAGCTATGAGCAAAAATGCATCACAGTTGAACTAATCGTGTAGCTCAATGACAACATGCTTGTCAAAAGTTGATCCGTGCGCGAGCACTGCTAGCCTAACAAACTTGTCAGCCAGTGGAAAGAATGAAGAAAAGGAACGTTTGTCCTCTGATGCTAACAGTACACATCATGATGCTGAAGCTGAAGGCAGCCAAACTGTTGAAAGTCAGCATAACTTGCAGCTAGCTAGCAAGCTAACCTAATATTAAAAGCGATAAGAAAACAATGCAATGCAAAGGGAAACAAAGCCAGAAAAGTTGTTGTCTAGTTGAGCTGTGGCTGTATACAAAACTCCATTATGCAAAAAATAAAATTACAAAGCACACATCGTTAGGTAACGTTCAACCCGACCAACCGTGTTGTAAAATTCAGCGATGCTGGGGTAAATAAGGTAATTGCCTTCACACCAATCCACATCGGAGCTGCCAGCCAGCAACTGGTCCCAAAAAATGAGATTAACATTACTCATGTCTGGACTAGTTCTGTCGGATGGACAGTGCACAGCAGACAGCACTCCGCCGTCCGCTTTGGAGGTAAATAAATAAAAACACTCGCGGAAAGTCACTCTCTGTCGGATAGTTGCTCATAAACTAGATTTGAACGTTTGGAGAGCTGACACGACAATGTGATAAACTACAGAAATCGTCGCTGAACAGCATTTGAAAGCTTCTGTCGTCCCAAAAAGCCTCTTGCTCGGTCGTAACGCTCAGCCAGCGTTGTGCATTGACAGCTGCTCTGTCTGTAGCCAAAGAGTGTTTAAGCGCTGCGAGAGAACTCCCGTCTGTCTGCTTCCTTCATTGGTGGCGAATTATTTTTTTTCTGTTTTTCTGCAGGATGGCAGCGGAAGACACATGAATATTCATTAGGGAACTCATCCCTGAATGGTTAGTACTCGTTGGCTGCTCTGGTTGGGTTGGTTAGGTTAAGGCAAGAGGTGGGTTAGCTTTAGGCAAGAGGAGTGGGATTGGTTATGGTTAGGGTAAGAATGTCAGGGTGAGCCAATCAGGGATGAGTCTTCCCCCACCAGCCTGCAAAAGAAAAAAAAATCGCCAATGGCCTTTGGTCTGGTCCCCCCATAGACAGTTAAAGAAAGTAGTAGTAGTAGTTCCCCCCTATTTTCTTTTCTCCAACCGTTCTCTTAATGCATCCATGATATCAACCCCTAGACAACCAGCTAAGAGAAGGACGATGAACTTGAAACGACTACTAAAGAATAACGTTAAAAAATGTTTTACATCACTAATTAAACCATATGGAAACACAAATGTTGGTGTAGGCCTAAGTTTTTATCCTCACATGTTTAACCAACCTTTTGTTTTCACTTCAGTAGGCTAGTGCATTTCTCGTTGTGTGATTTGTTAGCAGTGTTATAAATAACGCTACACTTACATTTAGGTATGTCTCTCTTTGCTTTAAAAATTTATAAAAAATGTACACAAATGTTTTTGCTTGTTATGCTACAGTTATTTAGCAGTTAGGCCTACTGTTTTCACACACAATTGTGTGAGTTATGCTGTTGGTAATGTGCCTTTCACAGAAGATATTTCAACTTGTCATAGCAGGAAAAGCAGAGGTAATTTCTCCATTCTGTTCAAGTTGCAGTGTGACAGTGAGCCAACATGACAATACCACGACCAGAATTCAGGCATCATAGTTTTATTATCTTCAGATGTGCTTTTCCTACTTTGACATTTGACATTTGACACATTGTTTTCGTCTGTTATTGTGTGCACGACATGACTTACTGGTACATGTGAAACAGTACCATCATCATGTTTTTGAAGTTGTGTTGTTTAGTGCTGATGATCAAAGAAAGAAAGGGCTAGACTGAATTAGTTCTAAAGTCTAAGGACATTCAAATCAGTCCAGGACTTCTAGATCTAGTTATTTAGATTAAGTGGGACTGCTGCATTTTCTGTGATGAAAACAGTGACAGAACAGATCTCTTATTTTACAACTGTGACTGTAATTGGGGTGATGTTCATTACCTGACAGTTTTTTTTTTTTGAAGTCTGTTGGTGAAACTGAATTTACAAGGGAAGAAATCATTTTTGCATTACCATGACAGACAAAGGACACAATTTGATTCTGAAAACTGTTGACATTTTTGGTAAATTATATTTACATGTAAATCAAGATTATCGAAAACTAAACCACCTTTACTTTACATTATTCTCTCATCGTCCAAAGTATAGAGAATCTGTATGTGCAGGCTCTAGTGTTTACAACCATGGTCATTGGGGGTTTAGTTCGTTTAGCTTAGTTTTGTATTTGATGTGTTATTTCAACTATGTATTTCTCTATTATATCACAACTGTTGCTTTTACAAAGTGAACTGCCTAGAGTGGGACGGTACTTATCTTTGAATCACAGCTGTATACTCTCTGGCCGACGCATGCTCAGTGACTCAACAATGCCCTCTTCATGTTGATGTGACTTCCATGGTCATAACCAATTAATTATTTTAAGTATTTGTTAATCATGCTTAGAGTTTTAAAAATGACCTTGTTCGCGCATTCAGCTCATCATCTCTTGTGTGGGGGTTAGGCTACCTTCTTTTATGTAGTATTTTATGGACCTATTTGCAAACGGAAAAACAACAAATACATAAAGAAAGACATAAATAATAAATATAAAAAAATCATCAAATAATGACATTATGTCCTTATTATGTAAGTTAATCAGTTTAATGCATATGGGTTAGTCAGCATCATCTTTTTGGTGTGAAATGTGTTTAATAACCTTCAGCTTGAGCCAGATTTTAAAAAAAAATTCTGCGAGCCAATTATCGCGAGAACATTTCAGGCCTATGTGAGACCACCAAGCGGATATCCTGTCTCTTTTCCGTGGCGGACCGTCTTTGGGCCGGTTTAGCAAAATGAAGGTACAATATTTCCCAAACTCTAAATCTGCGTGGAAAGCTATTTTCTTTGAAATACTCCTGTATGATTTATGCCACGATTCTAATCTTTAAAGCGGAATAGTTAGACGGAGCAGCCGCGGCTTTGACACTAAGGATGAGTTTTGATTATGATGAGAGCCAGCGTTGACGGTCCTTTTGGCAAGTGAGCTGTATAAACATGGCGGCACTCTGAGCGTAACGTGCACATAGTTCAAGTCTCAGCAGACTGCGGTGAAGAGTTTTCAAACTATTGTAGCTCACGTTTCTCAAACCTGTCGTGTTTTTCGAGTTGTGCGCTTACAGTGTTAACCCTAAACCGGTTGCATTAATGCTAGCAGTGTCCATAGAGCTAATGTTAGCTAGCTAGCTAACCTTAGTTGTCAGAGCAGCTAACAGGCCTTCGAACCATTATTACTGTAGCTCAGATGCCCTGACGATAATTGTAAGTTATTATGATGGTATTTTTGATGTAATGTCCCCACCAGTAACACCTGTTATGCTAGCATTTCATCTTTCCAAGCTCCACATTCATTCACCGCTAACGGTACCCTATGAGGACTTTTGTTACCTTCACTGTGGAAACCAAGTACATGTACTCACGATTACATTTCAACTCCTTTTCAGCTGAACATCTCATTCCCCGCTACTGGCTGCCAGAAGCTGATTGAAGTTGATGATGAGCGTAAGCTGAGGACCTTCTATGAGAAGCGTATGGCAACTGAGGTGCCTGCTGACCCTCTGGGAGATGAGTGGAAGGTAAATTAATGTTGTGAAGTTTGATCTATATGGAACAGATTATTGTTTTGTTAGTACATCATGTTGCTGAGTTCATGTTCCAGTTTAAATAGGTGAAATTGTGTTTTATAGTAATCGTACATAATATGGCACACCAGTAGACCCTTTCTGACTGATCTATAGTCACTAAGGGGGGACAGTGTGTTGCCAGAGTAACTGTGGAGCTGCTTACCAGATGCAACCAGGTCCAGGATCAGTGGATGGTTGAACTGATTTGCTCTCTCATTGGGTCTTGAGTACAATAGTATCGCATTGACACTCACGCTGGCTGAATTTAAATGGCATAATACTCTCAATACCCTTGCATCATCAAAATTATTAGGTAACTCTGTAAGTTTAGGTCTTAATGCAAACAAGTAATTTCAGACCCTGCAAAATGTAATAATATTGCAGGTGGGGCCTGTTGCTGCAGAGTGGTCCCGGCCTATAAATTGTATCCTACAGACTAAATAGAAAATCTTTGTCTTGTACAGATACTTGTAAAAATCACACTATAAATGGTTTTCATTTTTTAGATTTTAATATTTTTCAATGAAAATGAGAAATGATACTAAAATGATCATTCCCTCCAATACTGTAAAACTAACCAAAATATCAGTCAAAATAATCACAATTAGAGTATTTCCTCAACAGCGTGCAGCCCTAATTCAGTGTCTTGCTCAAGAACAGTTTAATATGCTGACAGGAGGTGTTTGAAATTAAACAAACAAGCTAGCAATAAATGGACAGCATGTTCTACATCTAAGCCACAGCTGCCCGGGCATTGGTTATTTTGACACTTATTAAGGGTCAGTCGACCATCAAACTACTTCTCGAAAGCTCAGAAACTTTGCAGCCTGCCCTGTGGTCAAACATTAGGCAGCGATGTAAGTTGACAAGTCTCATCTGACTGTATTTTGTAAAAATCGTTATTCTTTGAGACATTGTGTACCAGTTGCACTAAATTGAAACCTAACATCTTGTTTTCTCTACTTCTGCAGGGTTATGTGGTGCGCATCAGCGGAGGCAACGACAAACAGGGCTTCCCTATGAAGCAGGGGGTGCTGACCCACGGCCGTGTGCGCCTGCTGCTCAGCAAGGGCCACTCGTGCTACCGTCCCCGCAGGACTGGGGAGCGCAAACGCAAGTCTGTCCGTGGTTGCATCGTTGACGCCAATCTCAGCGTGCTCAACTTGGTCATCATCAAGAAAGGTAATATGTTCGTTCTGGCTCGTTGACCATTATCTGAAAAAAAGAAACTTGGATTTGGAAAAAAAAAAAACTGTTAGTCACTAAACCAACAGATTATTCTCAAGGGCTACACTGCACAGGGTCATTAATAAATGTCTCTTAATTTTACCTTTAAATCATGTTTATGGCACACCAGTAGACCCTTTCTGACTGGTCTATAGTCATTAAGGGGGGACAGTGTGTTGCCAGAGTAACTGTGGAGCTGCTTACCAGATGCGACCAGGTCCAGGATCAGTGGATGGTTGAACTGCATTGCTCTCTCATTGGGTCTCGTGTACACTTGTATCAGAATAACTTATTTTATAATATGACCTAATACAGCAGTATGTTTATTTCTTTGCCATTTGGTGCAGTTTCCTGTTGATGGGATGGTGAGCATGACACGCATGAGTGTGATTTCCACTAGAGCTGTCAGTCTTACTCTAGTACCATTCAAATTTAATTTATAGATTATTTTTTTTTACTTTCAACATCAGCCTGGCCTTGAGAGGGGGTACCTACATCATGGCACATTGCATTTCTGGCACACCTCTGTTTACAGGATTTTCCACCACGCACACAGTGACAAATAAAAATCAGCAGAGAAATTTGTAATGAAACATTATATAATGAGTGTATTAAAGGGGATCTTTTGTAAAGGCTAACGTTGATCTGTTAGCACAATGACATGTAAGAAAGCACAGACAGGGATTTGCCATAAACTAACAGTGCTAGCAACGGTGCTAACGGCATTTATAACTAAGCCCAATGGTACTGCCACTATTTTAGTGATTTATAATCAACCTGTTTCTTGCAGATTGTTATGTTACTGTGCGGCAGACTATGCTAACTCTGACAGCTATAGAGCAGCTAACGTTAACTTAAGCTGTCTACATTAAACTCCTGGCTCAGCTCCTATAACTCACCACACAGTTAGGAAACCAGAACGAGCTAACTGATAACATAAGCATTTTGGCTCGGAGAAGGTTGTTTTTCTTCTTGGTTGTTTTTGTTTTTTTTTTAGTAATCAAACTAATTTCCAGCCGCAGCCTGTCCCTCCCCCGGTAAGGTAATGTTAGCTCACGATGCCTTAGGTTTCTCACACTCATAACTTATTGTTTATTAGACCTGGAAGATAAGATAAAGTTACACATTTTAATAGTACTGTTAGCATTCGAATAGTATTTATTTTGTTTTACTGTTCGAATTGTTTTTGAGTTTTGAAATATGTTCCAACAGCCCTAATTTCCACAAAGTGTAGATAGTCGCCCTGTTTTTTTTGGTGCTTTGGGCTGCAGGCAGCTGCCTCTTTTCACTGGGAAACGACGCTATGTACTTTATTTTTTTTGTTTTGTTTTTTGTCAAATCATGCAAGTACTTTAGATACAGCATTGCAACTTGTAAGGGTCAATTGATTTTTAATTATGAACGCTTGACTCATCTCCTCATGATCAGGTGAGAAGGACATTCCCGGGCTGACCGACAGCACCGTCCCTCGCCGTCTTGGTCCCAAGAGGGCCAGCAAGATCCGCAAGCTCTTCAACCTGGCTAAGGAGGATGATGTTAGACAGTATGTTGTGAGGAGACCCCTGACTAAAGAAGGTAAGACTAGAGATGTATTGATAGATTTACTTCACTGACCAAAGGGTTTTACTGGGTATGGATGTGTCTTTCATTAAAGCCTGAGATTGTATGCCACAAGATGTCAGTTACTTCAAAAATTAGATAAAATGCTTGCTATAGCTTGATTTAGGGATACGGTTTTGGCTACTACTTAAAATGATATTGTAAACACAACTTGGCTACCCGGGTAACATTGTCAGTCTTGGTATTTAAGATCTTTGTCTGGACATTTCAAATAGTGTGTGTGTTACAGTATAAATGATTTGTACACGTCATTTTTACACTCGTCAGTATTCTCATCTTGTAATCCTCCATTCGGCTGAAGAGCAGCAAGAAAACCTTTTCTAGTCCTATAATTTAAGTTTTTTTGCTGGATACAACTTTAACAATATAATTATCTTTACTTAAACATTTTGACTTATTTCCAACAAATTAAACTTTAAATGAATCCCATGATGAATCTTTTGTTAATATCGCTGTTATTTGATCCAGTTACGCAGGTTAAAGTGTATTGTAGATAGGCTGATGCCATGTTAGTTGGACAGTTTACATCATCAAAGAGCCTTTTCATATTAGGGCTGGGAAATAAATCTTTCATGATATCAGGCTAGATCTCATCATAGATAATGGATATTTTATTTTGGTATAATTGTTGTCTTTTCGTGCTGCATTATTGAATGGTGTTAAGTCAAATTCTCACAACAGCTATTCTTGACAGTTGGTACCGTCTTTACCACATCTATCAAAATTAACTACATCCTCTCTTTTGTTAGGCAAGAAGCCCAGAACTAAGGCTCCCAGGATCCAGAGACTGGTGACGCCCCGTGTGCTGCAGCACAAGCGCCGCCGCATCTCCCTCAAGAGACAGCGCACCCTGAAGAACAAGGAGGAGGCCTCTGAGTATGCCAAGCTGCTGGCCAAGAGGATGAAGGTAATGTTTTATTGTTGTTCCTTAGGCACCACATTCAGCTGAGGTGACCATAAAACATTACTTAGTGGTTTCAGTTTAATTAAAGAAGTAGGTCAATTATTGGATACATTTTTAGATAATTGTGAAATTCAACACTGATATTTTTTTCCCTAAAAGGTCTAACCAGAGCAATATTTAGGCTTTTCATATCCGTTGACATAACTAAGTCTGTAAATCTTAACTGAAGTTTAGACATTAGTGTACAGGAGTGCTGCATAAAAGGGTCGTCATTCTATTTGTGTGCCGGCTTGTCTTACTATGGTGGATCATATTTGTATAATCGGATCACCTGCAATGCTTTTTTCAGTGTAGGGACAAGTTTTTAATTACACGTTAGTTCATGAACTTAATGAACAATTCCCCTAGCAGTTTACAGGTGCTGGCATCAGATTGCTAAGAATGAAATTAAATATTGAGTAATTCTGTTAAGAAATCCTATGGTTTTGAGGGGTACTAACTTGCATGAAAATGTATGCTTTTTGAATGTGTTTACACTACTGACACGTTTGTTTCCTGCAAACAGGAGGCCAAAGAGAAGCGCCAGGAACAGATCGCCAAGAGGCGCCGCCTTTCTTCTCTGAGAGCATCCACATCCAAGTCAGAGTCCAGCCAAAAGTGAAACCACAAAGTCAAATAAAGTCATGTTTTGCTGAGAGATATAGTGTGCCTTATTTTCAGTACTTTGAGACATAGATTATTTGGGAAATGTGTAATTGCTGGATAACTGGTTAGTTACTGGTAAACCGAAGGGTAGCTACTGTTAAATGAATAACAAATGGTTACTAATTAATTCAAGCACCAATTATTAGTTGCTGGTAATCAGTAACTAATCATTGGCTTACTATTCCGTTTACCACTAATAAGTAGTGCTTAGTCAATTAATAACAATTTGATACTGATTCATTCCTCAGTGACTACATTTGTGTACCTTATTGTAAAACGTTACCCACTAAATCAATAGAGCACTTCAATTTATTTAGCTAGTTAGACAAAAGGTGTTTCGGCTCACGGATAGCAACCAATTGGCAATATCTGGTAATCTAAGGTTTATGTACAGTATAGTGCTGGCCTCAATTTTAATTTGCTTCCACAGTTTAAAGGGTAATGTTGGGTTTCTTTTCAACTTTGACCCCGTGTATTAAACTTGTCAACTTTGTTTCCCCAAAGGGTGATTGGTTGTGCAGTCATGAGTGGGATGGGGGACTAGAGTAGCTTTAACTGTAAAAACTGGACTACAGTGGTTTAGCTAAAAGAGCAAATGAATACAGGTGCATGGGTATCAGCATAACTGTAAAGGTAGCAGTGTCAAAGTAACCTACACTTGGTAGGGAAAGTGCAGGTAAGCCTTACAAAATTCACACTAACAATCAGCATCCATAACTTGTGAACCAAATCTTTGAAATTGATCCGGTATTAAAGGTCCCATGGCATGAAAAGTTAAGAGGACTTTAGCATGCCTATGGTCCCCTAGTGGTGAGAAATTGCAATAGGTATAATTCCAGCACTGTATCCTGCTCTGCCTTAATATGAAAATGAAAGCTCAGATGGGCCAATTGGGTAACTGCCGCTTGGCCCACGAAGCATGGCAGACTGTCAAGGAAAAGGAAATTAATACTACGGAAACGGCTGTAATTATGCACCAAGGCTGAATTTCAGGAAAGAGACCTAAGAAAGTATTAGGGGGCCATTAAGGTTTACATAAAAGCATCCAAAAAGCTTAAAGGTCACCGGACCTTTACGCAAGAACACAGTAAACAGCCGCCAACAAGTGCGACTCAATGGGGCAATTGCGCACCCTTGATTTTTTCACAGCGACAATCTGTGTTACAGAAGTGTCTCAAAACATATTTGTGAGGTGGTTTCCTGTCCGAAAACAGCATGGTGGAATGTGGGTCAGTTAAACGGCATTCATGAAGTGCAGAAATTAGGTTTTTCTTATCTAAAAGATTTTAGTGTCATGGCTACCGGTTAAAGTGCAACTTGCAACATAGGGTCTGAATGTACCCGAGTCAAACCTTTGTTAAAAGCATAACTAGGAAAGAAGCGCAACTTAAGATTTGCCGTATTGTCGTTTTTGGTCAAATGGCCTTTTGAATGGGAGTGGTAAGGGCCCTTCTATAACATCAAAATCACTATTTTTTAAACACTAAGAAGGCTCCTAACATGAAACTTTGCTTTGAGTATCACCAGAGGGTCCACACATTGAGAACACAAAGTTTACTAAAAAGAGTTTTTGAACAACTCACTTAGCGGTTTCCGCTCGCAGCCATCTTTGCCAGTCCAAATGCAATTAAACGGACCCCGTAGGAGGAAATGTCGTTCTTATGGGACTCCTTTTTCACTGACTTATGTCTGCGAGCGGAACAGCTAAGTGAGTTACAACCTTTTATTAAACTGTGTACACAATGTTCTCAATGCTGGTAACGTGTAGAGCCCCTGGTGATACTTAGAGCAAAGTTTCATGTTGTGTTTTAAAAATAGTGATTTTGGTGCTAACCTAGAATTACCCCTAGCACTTCCATTCATTCCATTTCTTTTTACAGTAAATCTTAAAAGTGGTGCTTCCGTTCTAATCATGCTTTCAAACAAAAGTTTGACTTGTGTACATTTATAAAAAGACCTTAGGTTGCATTTTGGAGATTGTTGCGCTTTAAACTATGGAAGGCAATTTAAATTAAGGACATGACTATACTTTTAAGTGCCTAAGCCCCTAGAGATGGCCAATTAGTTGCTATCCAAGAACCAAAACATGCACATCTTTTGCTCAACTGCTATAAGGAAAACTAAGTGTTCTAAAATTGTGAATTAACTTAGTGTTACATTACCGGAATATGAGGCTTCTTAAAAACGTTGGACAAATACTTAGCAGGCTGTTTTAATGGCTCATCATATTCAAATCTGTTAACATGGGAGGTTTTTGTTACAGTTACATGATTAACTGCCAATGCTACAAGTTCTGCATTTCTCCAGTTTTGAGTGTCCTCATGTAGGCATTACAGGGTGCTGCTTTTGTCTGCCTGAACAGCAACAAGGACAAGAGGAAACAATTCATGAATGCTCAACTTATTTTAAATTAGTGGAAGCTCTCTGGGAGCTGTGTGGACAAATTTAGTACACAAACATAATTACAGGAGTATAAATACACAAACATCATTTAACATTAAACTCAGTGTCAAAGTCAGACATCTTGGTTGGCCACCTCGCTCTGAAAGTAGGTTTAGCTTGTTGGTGAGCCTGGACCACGCCGTTGTGAGCTGAAGGGGTCTCGGCATCATTGAGACTTCTATCCTGATCAGACTGGTGGGGTTGGGGCGGTGGGCAGCCTAAGTCATACATCTGGGAGATAAAGAAGAACATAGACACTAGCTGATGTTGCAAGTACTGAGGCAGCGCCTGGATGTGATGTGGCAGCCCCTGGAGGCTCCAGGCCAAGCTCAACCAGCTGGTCTGAAGCTCTTGAACCAGACTTGTAGACCCGGAAAAACTCTCCATGACCTGTTGAGACGGACCAAAGGGGATTTATAGATCTCTTGAGCTAAAATGACTGGAGAGGGCTGCAATAGGCCTTTTCATACATTTTTGGACATGGATAGTATAAATAATGAAATTCATGATGACTAGCTTACTAAAACCTGTGCAGTATAAAACACATGTTGACTGTGGTGGAAGCCATGCACTACAAGCATGCTAATAATTGTTCCATCTTGCAGTAGTAAAAAATATGCTATTCCCTAGATACAACTCCATTATGCTGTCAGTATCATTTGATGTTCATGTACTACCACCCTTCCACCTATTGGTAAAGGAAGACATTGACATTTGGGAAACTATGCTTTCTTGCTGAGTTAGATGAGAAGATCAATACAACTAGAAGCAACCAGTGGAAACTCTGGAAGGGGTAAGAAGGAACAAAAATCACATTACAAAAGCTTTACTTCCTCTAAACTT
Organism: Etheostoma cragini; assembly: GCF_013103735.1. NCBI lineage: Eukaryota > Metazoa > Chordata > Actinopteri > Perciformes > Percidae > Etheostoma > Etheostoma cragini. The sequence goes on from NC_048408.1 coordinate 14,049,567, forward strand.
ACACAAAAGTCTAAGTATCTACTGCACATAACTCCTTGTAAAGCCACAACTTGTTTTTACACTTTTGTTTGTATGGATGAAACAAAAGAAGTATTACGTGTTAATTTGTGAGCCTGGTAGGCAGATAAATTGTTATCTTTTCACAGAGGCAGGCTAGCGATCTCCCCGTTCCCAGTCTTTATGTTAAACTAAGCTAATGTTGCTTAATATTTAATGGACAGCCAAAGCCTCTCATCTAACTTTTGGCCAGACAATGAGAGCATTTCCAAAATATCAAATAATTCCTTTTAAACTGTACTCACAGCACACCTCAACAGATTGCATCTTGGACCCAAACATTTTGTAGGTCCTCCTGCACAGCTTGGCAGCCAGTGAAACCAGTCGTACAGTGTATCTTCTGCTAAGGGTGGCCGCTTCAAAACCCTCCACCAAATGAGCTTCTTCCTCTACAAAGTCAGCAAGAAGATGAAGTCAAGTTTTAAATGTGAATTCGAGCTGTTTGACATAAGTAGTCTTGCATTGCCAGACTTTCCTCCACAGCGCTCCAGAGGGTCTGGCTAGTCAACACAGCATTCCAGGATGGGGAATCAAAGCATGGGGCAAACATGCTGTGGTTTATTGGCATGTCTATCAACCAATCACAATCGTCATGGGCAGCGCTAAGCACCTAGCGTAGCCACAGTGCCGCTGCCAAACAACCTCGGTAAGGAACTTGTTTTGGTGGAACACGTGTGTACGTTCAAAAATTGTTTTAGTCGTGCAACAGTAGTAGTCAAGCTAGCAACAATAGTCCAGCTAGCTGTCTGGATTTATCCTGCAGAGAACTGAGTAACTCTACATGTACCTTTATCTTCTTCAGTGGAAGGAAGCACTCTGTCCAGCAGAGCCTCTGACGTGATCAGAGCAGAGTCCAGTCCCACACCGGCAACACAAATGGCTCTCACCACAAGTGACTGGTCCGCCGGGTTGTCAACCTGCTGTAACCTGTTCATCAGCCATGCAACTGTGAACGCGGCACAGTCCACAGTTCCATTAGCTGCAACGCTCACCACATCCTGGATCTCATGCATCTTGTTCTTGGCAGTAGCAACAATCTGGGTAAAAAACACCAGGAGAGATCACTACACGTCATAAATGCAGTCAGGAAAACCTGTGTGTTACGTACAGAGACGGGGCTCATGCAGTAGAATCTTAAAAATAGATAAAATCATTTGTGCCGTAATGTAATTTCTTTTTCTTAAAATTGATTTAATATTATTGGTATCAAAATAAGCATTGCTCAGGAACCAGTATCAAAGTCACAATATTGGTACCAAGAATATAGATTCCCATTTGATCAGCACTGGCCATAGTTATGACTGTGTGATCGCAGTTCACAAGCAGTGATCAACACTGTGAGAGACTCCTCGGCTCTGATTGGTTGTTTTCCCTATGCCATTCAGAGCAACAGGATGAGGCCAAGGCATAGATCTAATTAATGTAGTACTGTCAGACAGATTGAGCAAATATGACAAAAAGGTTGTCGTTTTTTTATGATGGTTACCTAGGGAGAATTGGTGGTGGTCATTAGGATTTGAAATAGGAAAAAATGATACCTGCTCCGTGGGTGTGTGAAGCACAGGGAAGGCAGTCTCCAGCCAGTCAAGACTTCTACAGGCAACATCATTAGCAACCGAAACTGGAAACATTCCAGACAGTAAAGTCAGTACTGAAAAGTTCTCTCAGTCCCTCAATGAAACCTGCAGCCCGCATCAGTCAGAGGGGATGTTAACCCTAGAACTCCAAAATGGTCTGCATCATCTTTTTGTTCAAACAACAACCTAAAGAGGCATTGGCCTATTAACACCTGGTTTTAATAAACTATAACTTATTCTATTGGGTCATGCTGTCAATAAATGGAACATATGTAGCTGTGTGGCTTTTCAGTGAATCCATTATTTATATATGCATAACAAAAAGTTAGTTATTTATGAGTTCTCACTAAAAGAATAGTAAGTTTTTCTCTGTTTATAGTAAACAGAGAAAGATCAAAATAGATCAATGTTCTGATGAATGAAATGTATAAAAATACAGGCTTAAATGAAACTAAAGTCATTTGAACATAAACAATAAAAATATGAGTGTTGCCAACAGGGACAACCCTCTGGTGGACAAACTATGCAACATCAAAGCTCGTAACATTGTTGACCAATCGTTTTTTTAATTATTCATTTATCAGAATCATTTGTCATAAATGATTCTGATAAATTAAATTTTTTTTTTTAATCGGCCATTATACATGCCGATACCGATAGATCGGTAAATGTCCGATATCGGACTGACGATGGGACAAACCTCTCAAAGATGATCATTTGCTACATTTTTCTCTTTTATAATAACATATTAATCTCGTTGGATTTCGGTAGAAAAAAACACTAACTTTAACATATGACATCGCCTAGTCTCTCTCTGGGAACTTGTTAGGTTCCTTCACTAGTTTCGGCCATTGTATGTTTATTTTAATTAACTGATTATTTAAATCATTAAAAATAAATAATAGTTAGTTGCAACAGATATAAAAATCGCTGGCGGTTTCAGTTAAGCCATGGCTCGCTACCACATCCAGAGTATGTGACAATAAGCCGCGGGGAGTATGCAGACAAGCGTTGGCCCCGGCGGTACTCACTCTGGGGCTCCATTTGAATCAGGACAGGTGAAACCACAGCTGTCACGCTGCTCTCCAGCACCTCACACACGGACCTCAGGTTGGGGTAGCTGCATTTGGTGTCAGTGTACAACACTGACAGCTTTGAACAAGCCAAGTGAACCATGGGCAGCTTGGAAAGTCTGGCAGCTGCACTTAGCATCTTCTGCAAGAAAACAGGACAGAGACTTTTGTTTTAGTCTTCCTAAATTTCCGATTAAAATCTTCAAAATGGAAACCCTCAGTCCCGATTTGAACGCCGTATTTCGAGGTATTGTAAAAGATGCCATTGTAGACCTATCATTTAATAAACAATTTACTTCAAAAGACAATTTCGGAACTGACTGGTTAGCCTACAACAATTAGAAAGGCTTCGTTTATGTACCCGGGGAGGATGTTTAAGTATTGGCGATTGTCCTCACCTGCTGGTTGTTGTTCGTCGGCATGTTTCGTCCACTTTGATAGAGAGGTAAAAACAGGTAAGTTAGTGTTGCAAATTTAAACGTCTTTGTAGACTTTATCGGATGAAGAAAATGCTAAACTTACCCTGCTAAGTGCTGCTTTGGAGGAGAACACTTTCGCGCGTTGTCGTGTTGTCAATTAGCGCGCACCTGTGCTGCTGAGCTTTCTGGCTGTTCTCGCGATATGTGATCTAAAAATTCCAGTTCATAGTGCTTTTTTTAAAAACTAGTACAATGCCCGTTCAAATTGTGCCTGTTTGAAACGGGCCGATTGCTTGGTCTGTGGTAGGCTATTGGTGCTTGAAGCGTTCTCCAGAACTATTGTAGCCTACCCCGAAGGACCCCAAAGCACTTAATATGCAACCACACTTTATAGTCTACCACTGAATTACTGTGTAGGCTACTCTTAGGCCTACTTCAGAGATAACATTGTAGGCTAGCCTGCCACCAAATTTACCTGACAGACGTGGAAGATCCAGAATTTAGGCTAGGCTACTCACAAAATATAACAATTAAAAAGTGGAGTAGACAAATCACAGTCAGCTGCCATGTGCCACCCAATCCGGCCCATAATTAGAGCAATCAGCAAATATCAGCGTTAATCAACCACCAGAACTGGACCGAGTTGGATACATCAGACTACCATTCTGCCGGCTCTGGTGTGTGTGTGTGTGTGTGTGTGTGTGTGTGTGTGTGTGTGTGTGTGTGTGTGTGTGTGT
>NC_048408.1:14053529-14067085 GCF_013103735.1 Etheostoma cragini
CACACACACACACGCACACACACACACACACACACACACACACACACACACACACACACACACACGCACGCACAAACGCACACGCACATAGGCTTCCAGAGTTATTAGATTGATTTGTATTGCCTTCTGTTCTAGGCTGCCTAACAAGTTAGGCTACCCAACTTTTTTTTTTTTCTTTAATTCTAATCTTATCTACTCAAATCTAGTCAAATCTAATCATCATGAATCTTCAGGAATATTCAGGAGCTTTGGTTCTCCAAATGTCTTCAACAAATTTCCCATTAATGTACATTTAGCTGAACAGGTTGTTCACTGACTTTAACACTATTTTCTCTACTAAGGTTACAAAGTTACACAGTTCTCTCCAGGAAATAACCTAATCATTAGAAAATGCTCCTAAAGACAGGCAATTAAGAAAGCACAGCTTTTTGTGATTATCACATTTACTTCTAGTATTTATCTGTATATACAGTAGATATTAGATTTAGTATAGGAACTGCAATGATCAGTGCTGTGAGTCCAACGCCTTAACCACTCGGCCATCACAGCTATACATTCATTCATGAAAGGGCATTCCATTAACAAAAACAGACCTATGAGTCAGAAATTTGTACAGTTGTGTGGATTTAGACAACAAGTCAGTTTGAACTGTGTTCATGGAGTAATTGCTTAAGCAAATGAAAGATGAAGATGTCACGTCCCACAAGCTGAGGTCAGCTGCTTGGGAGTCTTTTTGAAAATTGACATGAATTTCAGCAACAAACCAAACGTTTTGGTTTTGTTTTTTTACATCAAACAACAGCTGTTTCCTGCAGCCCACCACAGAGGTGGACATGTTGTTTTGTTCAAGACCAGATCTACAAGAATGATGATTCTGACATAAAAAGAAATTCCTCTGTGAAACACAAGGGGCCAAATAAATCTTCCTTTAAGGCCGTAGCTGCTTCTGCTATACCATCAACACTGGTCTGTGAACATCTGCAGGTGGTGTAGCCTGTCCGCAAAAGAGTAACTCACAGTGTAACACCTGGGCGGCCATGGGAGTCCTGTACAGTTTCAGTGACCAGGACGGCTTTTAAATATAAAGCTGCAGGTCACTAACACCAAATGATGTAGCCTACAGCAGGAAGCAAGACAACCTAACCACCTCCCAAGTCAATGCAAGACATATTACAGTCTTGGGTGTTATTTGTCAATATTTGTAGCATATAATTCAGTTAAAATGTAGACAAGTGTTACTATTGATTTTCAGTGTAGCAGGCTATAACCTGCCTTTGGTCTCAATAGGCCATTACTAATCTATTGCATAGGTGTAGCTTGACAAGGCCTGTGCAAGATTGTTGCTTTTCGTTTTGATGAATGCTATGTCATGGATTAACAAGGTTTACCAACAGGTTTATTTCCATGGTGTGGGCCTGCAAACGGAGACACGCAGACTAAATAAACACCCAGCACTGAAGAGGCAAACGTTGGATCTGATTAACACTCCCAACCCGCTACACCCGCAATGTGCGATTACAGGAAGAAGACACTGTCACAGTAATGTATGATTGAGTCAACGCGGGACAGACGCACCTAGCTCTGCATTTGCATATGATGAGCAGTGAGGGGAGAGGACGTTGTAGGAGCTCTGCATTTTGCACGCTCTGAGCGACGTGTTGCTGTCCACCGCAGCAGCAGCGCCTCGAAGCGCAGCCTCGTCTCCGGCACATTACGTGCCCACAAAATGTTTCCTCTGTACATCGGCATGCGTCAGGGAGGGTGGGGCGGGTGTAGCTCCACGACTTTGTGTGGCAGCGGCAGTCACACTGTTTCTGGAAAAAATAAGAAGCAAGACACAAGAGAAGCACGTGTAGTGGGTGGTACTCAGCACACTGCTTTCACGTGGCTCTAGCGAGCTCCGAGCACGGCCGTCAGTCCAGTGGCAACAGCAGGAGACAACATCATGGCTGTGGAGATGGAGCCTGCGGAGTAAGTGCGCTTTCCCTTTTGGGGGGTTTTGGTAAATAACGAGTTTATAGTGATAGTTTGGTGCTGATAAAAGGAAAGTAATAGACTAATGATGAGACCACCTGGGGGACTCTACAGAAAGAAAACAACAGTGTTTCTTAAAGTGCGTGGCTCTGTTATGGACACATAATACAGCATCACTGATATTCATTTGGGGAATTATAATTTTGCAGTGATGTTTACCTCTTTCTGTAAGTTCAGTCTTACAATAAAATGTGACATCATTCCTACATGTTTAATTTAAAGAAATAAACATGAAATAATCCAAATGTGGCTTTTAAATCTGTCTTTGTTATGACGCTGATGTTATTGATTGTCTGCGTACGGTTTGTGCACCCATGTGGGTCTGTTCAGTCGGTTGTGGAACCTCTTATACAATCATTGCTACGTGTTCTTTAATAGAACTGTTTATTGTGTGGTCACTATGCTGCACATATGTCGCCTGTGAGGCTGCTCATATGGTCTCTTTAAGCCATTTAATCTGACAATCTGATGTTCTTGCTGATTGTGCTCAGACAGAGACGGGTCCTGTGCCTGTTGATCTAATATGCTCTCCTCCCCTGGCAAGGATGTGGATGTTTTTTTGCTGACTTCATATTTAGTCTTTCTGTGGGAAAACGTGAGGATTGAGTAGGCTACACTGCTAAAGGTCCCATGGCATAAAAAAATGTCACTTTATGAGGGTTTTAAACATTGATATGCGTTCCCCAAGCCTGCCGAATGTCCCCCAGTGGATAGAAATGGTGATAGGTGTATACCGAGCCCTGGGCATCCAGCTCTGCCTTTGAGAAAATGAAAGCTCAGATGGGCCCATTTAGAATCTTGCCCCTTATGAGGTCATAAGGAGCAAGGTTACTGCCCCTTTATCTGTTTTTCCTACCCAGAGAATTTGGCCCACCCATGAGACAGAGAGAGGCGTCCTGGCTTTCAAACGAGCAAAGTGACAGTTGGTCAAGCCCCCCCCCCCTCATGTTATGGGACTTTTAAGTGAAACTCTTGGGGTGTGTTGTCAATCGGCATATATGATGTGAATACAGTCACCTGCCACTAATCCATGTCCTCAAAGTCATCAAAGTTAAACTGCAGCTGGTGCTAATGGAGTGACAGCAGAGTGGACATAGGATGCTTAGCAGGTGGATGCCCTGGATACCCCCCCCCCCCCCCAGTCCAGTGCTAATTGTACACAAACTGCTCTCATGGAAACAATTCCAATCCTTGTATGATGACACTTAAAAGTTCACTCTATCGGCCTACTGTACATGCTTTGTAGGTAAAGGGTCAGCATGCGGTTTTAACATAAACCCTTCTTGTCTAGTGTGATCCGCCTGATAATGCAGTACCTCAAGGAGAACAACCTCTACAGAACACTGACCACCTTACAGGAGGAAACCACCGTCTCGCTCAACACAGTGGAAAGCATCGACAGCTTCATTGCGGATATAAAGAGCGGCCACTGGGACTCCGTCCTGCTGGCCATCAAGTCCCTCAAGTTGCCCGACAACACACTTATTGACCTTTATGAGCAGGTGAGCTTTTGCATTGATCAGCTCATACCTTTCTTGCCTTGATTTGTTAATCAGCAACATCTGATGACCACCAATCTCTTAACCAGGTTGTAATGGAGCTCATTGAAATGAGGGAGGTGGGAGCAGCACGCTCACTCCTCAGACAAACTGACCCGATGATCATGTTGAAGCAGACGCAGCCAGAGAGGTACATCCATTTGGAGAACCTGCTAACATGCTCCTACTTTGACCCTAGTGAGGTAAGACAATCAAGTTTTTATTTTTTTCATAAAAAATAACTGTATCACTAATCTATCAATCTATGGCCTCACGTACATTAAACTAACGTGTCTCCATCTCACTACAGGCGTACCTAAAAGGCAGCAGCAAGGAGAAGCGGCGCAGGGCCATAGCCGAGGCGCTGGTGAGGGAGGTCAGCGTGGTGCCCCCTTCTCGTCTCATGGGGCTCCTGGGACAAGTTGGCGTGAGTATACTGATCAATATCACTTACAATTCTCACTCTAATCATATATCAAGGGGAGCCACTTTATTCTTTGATTGTGTATCAAAGATCCAACCATCTCCTTTATTTCTCCTCTTGTTCAATTCTTTCTTCTAACTTCTTGCTATTAGTGATGGTGTCCTGCATGAACACACATCGTCCTGCCACAGTTAGAACAACAGTTTGAAGTGAGAAGGGCTCAGTTGTCAAGGCGATGTCACCTACTTCTGGCAGGGAAAATGGGTGGAAATGCCAGCAATTTGAAAAAATTACAAAATATTGGTAAAAAAGCACGTTTTTGTTGTCAGCTGAGATGGAAAAATTGGTTTATGCATTTGAAATCCTCAGTATTACAGTAACCTACACTGAAACAGCCTTAACATAAGCTCGTTACTGTCAATACTAGCAGTGATTCCAAGACCAGTGACAGTGGTACATTGTTTTCCAGTGAAAGGTTCCCATGTTCTTTATTATGCAGGTTTCAACAGGATTGGCCTATAATGCAGTTTATAATACTACAAAGTATAAATGATCTACTATGGTTTATATTGTTTAACCTGTAGAATACAATACATCATTGTCACAGGACAGTTAATTTAAAAACATGTACAGAAAGGAGTAAAAGTATATTCCCCGATAAATTATGACTTTATCTCTGTTTTGGGACTTGTTGCATCAGGCTTCGCTACTAGTTTTTATTTTTTATTTTTTTATTTTATTTTTTTAAGTTTTCAAGCTTCAAGTAGTTTCTTTACTTCCATCAGACAGAAACACTACATTAAAAAAACAATCAATTTGAATATTCCAGTTGACATCTCTCAGTACTCTTGATTTTATCAAGATCTTGACATCGACGGAGCAAAATAATCACAAAAACTTGTTTTTTTTCTGTTGACTGTTCCACAGTCTATGAGAATACAACAGTTACCAGGTCACGTCTTCCCTGACACGACCATCGAAACATCTGGCAACAAGGACAAACATGTGGAGAAGGAGAGCTTTCCAACACAGCTGTACCGCCACATCAAGGTAGACCACCAATGGTTCTCATTAACACAGAATTACAAATTATTCTTCATTCTCTCTACACCATACTACAGTCTAACTGATTGCTTTACTCATCTGAAGGCACATGACTTAGTCTCTGGCTATGCTCTCATTAATTGCATCCTGATGGAGCTGCCTGAGTTGCGTGGCTGAATTGAATGATCAGCCTACACAACTACAGACTGCAGCATGTTGGAAAACGTAATGTTTCCCTGTCGTTGCCTGATATAAGTTTGTGTTTTATATCTCAGTGCATTTGGATCACAGCCACAAAACCAAATGATCAAATTTCCTGTGTTTTAACCTACAGTTTGGGAGGCGGTCACATGTGGAGTGTGCCCGTTTCTCTCCTGATGGCAAGTACTTAATCACTGGATCAGTGGACGGGTTCATAGAGGTCTGGAACTTTAACACTGGAAAAATTAGTAAGGTTAGTTATGTTTAGTGTCATTCATTCATGACACTGAATAATACTGAGAATGGTTATATTACTTATATTTATATTGTATTGTTTTAACTTTAACTAATACCTGTTACTGTAACCGCTATCTGTTTGTGTTGTTTGTATTTATTATTCTAATTTTCTTTTAATGTTCTTAGACTAAATGCATTTTAATTAATTAAATTAATTAATTAATTACCTGGTTAAATAACAGAAGAAAATATATATTACATATATATTAAGTATATACAGTATGACAAAATATAATGGAAAAATCTTATTTCTCCATTTATATTTATTAAATAATTGTGGGTGTGTGTGTGGGTGTGTGTGTGTGTGTGTGTGTGTGTGTGTGTGTGTGTGTGTGTGTGTGTGCATGGATGGATGAATTAGGATTTAACGTACCAGGCCCAAGACCGCTTCATGATGATGGATGATGCTGTGTTGTGTATGTGCTTCAGTCAGGACACAGATCTACTGGCAACTGGAGCTCAGAATGGCAAAATAAAGGTTTATATCTTAAAATACTGTCAGTTTATATATTTCTGCGTATTTGCCAACATAAGCAACCAATCATTGTGTCAAGTCTCATTTAATGATACGTCTTGTTATCACTGTATGGAAATGATGACACAAAAATGTCAAAATATTAAGAAAATATGTAGTGCTATCAGCTGGATTAATAATATTATGTCAAGTGTCTCATCACTCCTCTCTCAAAAATGTGTGTGTGTGTCTGTCTGTTGTTGGCAAAGGTGTGGAATATCCAGAGTGGCTTGTGCCTGTGTAGGTTCGATTATGCCCACAACAAAGGTGTGACTTGTCTAAGCTTCTCCAAGGACAACAACCAGATCCTCAGTGCCTCCTTTAATAAGACCATCAGGTCAGTTTGAACACAATTCATATTGGCAAAGCTGAAACTCTGAAGCTGACTAATAGTCATAATGACATCTCTCATATAAGTTAAACTTGACCTGTACACTAAGTAGAGCCACATTGTGCACACATACATAAAAGGGAAGTAAATATCTGAATTTACAAATGATAGAATGATGCAAATGAACAGTTCTAAAAAAAGAAACAAAACAATAAATCATTGCGGGAGCCTTTTTAAATATCTGTAACCTTGTTGTTGCAAAACTTTGCTTGTCCACTGTTGGAGGAAGTGAGCTCTCTCACCGACCCCAGATATGATTCAGATTTCTAAAGGCGTACACATGAAAATTGCTTTAGCTAGAAGGCAGTGAGCTCTTATGACAGCCCATGGCGGATTAGCAAAATGTTGCCACAAAAAGCCATTCTGTTTTTGATATCATTCAAATTGTCATCTGTGTTTCTCTTTGTCGCATGGGCATTCCCTTGTTGAGTAGCTACAGTATTTCTGGCTCCTTAGGTGTGGAGGCTGAGCCTCTCTGCTGTGTTGGAAGCACATGTTCTGTGTGGGTGTAGCTGACAGAGACCATGTGCTCAGCCACAAAGCTGCAACGTGTTGTGCCCATTGCAAATTCCACGAGCTGGAAGTCTGAATTGTTTACATATGCAAAATCAGAGTCCCATGCACGGAGTGAAGCAGTGAGCGTTAGGCGTCTTGTCATGGTTTAGCTGATCTGCACCAAGCTAAAAATATCACTGTCAGCAACACATTTTGTCTGCAAGGAAAATCCACTCTTGAGCCGAATAAACCTAGATTTTGAATGAGTCAGAGCTGCTGTTTCATTTGAATTAACGTTTTTTTAACAGCTTTTATTACAACATAGTCAATATCCTTTTCAGAATCCATGAATTGAGTTCAGGCAAGTTGCTGAAGGAATTAAACGGCCATTCGTCGTTTGTGAACGATGTATCTTTCACTCAAGATGGATTTCACATCATCAGTGCCTCCTCTGATGGCACAGTTAAGGTACAATAAGCAAACTATAAGACTATGATACATGTCTGTGCTGGATCTGTTTTACTGAGAGAGTGTCACTCAATACATTCTTTTCATATCAATGTGCCTATTTTAGATTTGGAATACAAAGTCCTGCAAGTGCATCCACACTTTCAAATCTCCGTCCTGGACATCAGGAGTTCCTGTCAACAAAGTGATTCCTCTACCCCAAAATCCAGAACACTTTGTGATTTGCAACCACTCCAACATGGTGGTCATCATGAGCATGCACGCTCAGGTAAGAACGCTCTGACTGGCATCTTCACACATCAATATTCAAATCAAATAACAACAGGGACGTTCAGCATCAGCTTTATTGGCCAGGTTTTCGTAAACAGACAAGGAAGTTGACTCCTGTTAATATTTGCTTTCAAAGTATAACACTCACTTAACACACAAAGAATATAAACAGAAAGGACAGTGAGAAAGAAATATACTAACAATAATAACAATTATGAGGGATGGATCAGGCAATATCGGTATAGTCTCATGTCAAGATTGACTGCATTCACAATGCTGCACAAGTCTGCCATATACGTACTATTTATACATATTATTCATATTTACTGTTTAAAACAAAACAACATTAGGAGTCTGAAACAATACTAATAGCACTGTAAGGCTGTACTTTAGCACAGCAATGCTTTTTAGCAAAATGCTAATGGATTCATGCTCACAGTGAAATTGCTAATATGCAGATGTTTTTGATGTTTAATTACCACAAAGTACAATTGCTCTAGATGGGAACTTGTGGAGGTTTTTGGTCATAAACCAAAGTGCTTCCATTGTTCATTTTATTAGCATTGTCTTTAGCTTGTAGCATAATTAAAATATGGTTACATTTTAGTTTTACTAATGTTTGTAATTGCCTGTGAACACGCTGAGGAAGGGCGCCGCCTGAAGTGTCCGTTGTGAGGCATTAAACTATCACATCGGGGTGCTGTCCTAGCAGCTTTATTTCTGATTATTCACTTTTAGGATCTAGCACCCAGCCTTCAAAGCTTTCTAAAGTATCTACGTGAGTTGAGCGTGTCTAGTCCTATAATTTGTTAGTTTTGCTAATACCAACACCTGAACATCTTTGTAAAAGCCCAAAATCTTGTCCTCTCGCCACAGACTGTGAAGACCTTAAGCTCAGATAGAAAGGAAAAGGCCGACTTTGTGTGCTGCACCCTGTCGCCCCACGGGGAGTGGATTTACTGTGTGGGAGAGGACTTGGTTCTGTACTGCTTCAACTATACGACAGGAAGGCTGCAGAAAACGCTGACCGTAAGCTCTACTGATAATATTCACTCGTTCTCAAAGTCTGTGTGAGGAGGCAGTTTATCCACACTGGGCTGCCAATGTTTTTTTGTTTTTTTTTATCTAGTTATTTTCTGTCCGACTTGATGCTCTGACTGTGTCACTGCTGCTGTGTTGCCAGCGAGGTAACAGTGAGGCTGATGGGAAACGGAGAATGTGTGATGAACTGTGTTGCTCTGCACCAACAGGTACACGAGAAAGATGTAATTGGCATCGCTCACCACCCACATGAGAATCTGATTGCCACATACAGCGAGGATGGCCTCCTAAGGTTATGGAAACCTTGAACTGTCTCATGCATCGTGAAATGGAGGACCTAGAGGACCTCACAAGCGGTTATAAAGCAATTTATTCATTTCTATGTAATACAAAAAAATGGATTACTAAAACAAAGGGATACATTAATCCATCTGTAATAATTTGCCATAAAGTTCATTTAGGATCTGGTCTGGAGCTTTAGGTCATGATCTTTATTAGCAGATGATTTTTTTTCCCACTTGTCATGGGATCATGTCAACAATTTCAGGTGACAGCCAATGACTCTCATTTGTTATGTCTGATGGTCGATTAGAAAGAGCTTGCTACATAGGGGAAAAGTGGAAAATTAATAAAGTTGGCAAATGAAAAAAGTAAACACGAGACAAGTGGGTAAATCAAAACGGAAATTGAGAAAATAGTCATTTCAATCTCTCTTTAAGGATAAAGGAATAAGGAAGACAATGCTCTGTAATTTCTAATAATAATAATATATAATATAATGATATTGTTAGTGATTTCCATGAAAAGACCACAACCAACTTTCCAACTTCCGCTCAGCCCAAAGTAGTTTCAGCTGCACACAAATACACGTCTGGTACTCTGGTGAGTATTTAGAGCAGCAGGATGGTGTATGTGATGTTGACTAAATAAATTGACGTGTTTTATAGCTGGGTTTGGACCCACAGTACTTGTTAGTTGGATCAATTGGTTTTAGGTCTTTGCATTTGACAATAAGAAAATAAATATAGAATATCAGAAAGTATCCATTAAGCATATTGTTAAACTTATTTATAAACTCTAAGTGGTTCTTAATGAACACATTTCTTTTTATTTGTAACACGTCATTTTTTATAAAATTTTTTAATCGACTTATTAATTTGTAAGGTCATTGCTTTATAAACGTTTGCAGTACTGTGTACGACCTCCATACTGTACACACACACACACACACACACACACACACACACACACACACACACACACACACACACACACACACACCCTCATAGATTTAACATCCCCAGTGCAGTTTAAATCCCCATCTCTTCTGTCTTTATTAGACATGAAAATGCATGATGGTGAACTGTCGTGGAAATATTTATATTTAAAAAAGCGCTTCTTGTTTGGGCATAAACAAACAATATCAGGTATATTATTTGACAGCTTTGGTTTGTAATAATACTTTTGTAACTTTGATTGACTTTGATTCAGGTGCAATGACTTGTTTTGTCTTCAGTGTTCCCTGCATGCTACCTCAGTACACGGTCTAAATGTGGCTCTACAATAATTTTAGTACAACTAAAAAATATGCATGACTGATGGTAAACCTCAATGGAGCTCCGATGACACATTCTGTAACATGGGTGTATATATATATATATATAGATGTAACAAACGTGGTCACATTATTGTCAGTTTGGTGAACCAACTGTAATCTGTGTTCCTGTGCATCAGTAACCCAACAAGAAACAGAGCTACTGCCTTGACCAGTATTTATTTCTACTACAGTATTTTTTACTTTCTGTCATCTGTCTCTGTACTGTTATCCATAAATTATTGAAAAAGGTTATGCATTACACTCTATTTTATATTTGTTGTATAATTCTGCAAGCCAAAAACGATTATAAATACAACTTAAAAACCGTTACAGTTACAGCGTGTTTTCTTTCAAACAGCCACTGAAGTATCAGATTTGTTTCCCAAATGACGAAATACATTTTTCAGTTCAGTTGTTGTAGGTCAAAAAATAATTAGATTTATTTAAATAGAAATATATTTGGTTTGCTGACCCTAAGAAAACCAGTAAATATTTACATTTAGAAGATGGAACCAGGGATACATTTGATAGTGTTGCTTACAACATAGCTAAAATGATTAAAGGTGACCTGCCACCCAAAAACGTTTTTACTTGCATATTTAAAATATGTTAGGTCCATATTTGTTCGTGTTATGTTGTGAATGTGAAGATGAACTGCTACCTCCTCTGTCAGTTTTAGCCACTGAAAAGAAATAAACGGAGAAATCAGGCCAATTATAAAAGCTGGTCAGTGTGACATCATGTTGGCTGAGCTCATTATTATTCATGTGCTCCCCCACTTATGTTGGGTAAAGGGTGCTGATAGCCAGGCTTTCATTGGCTAGCTGTTAGCCAATCAGAGTCAAGCAGCTTAGATCGATGAATATGAATGAGAACTGGCACACACCAAGCTGAGTCTTCCTGCACCCCACTAGAATGGCTTGAAACAAGGTAACCAAGGCATTTCTTTCACAAGAAAATGTTAAGAATCAATGGTAGATAGACCAGAGAGATAGATGGTAGATGATAGATATTCTTCAGACATTACTACAAAGTAATGAAATACATCTGGCAGGGCACCTTTAACACATCAAAAAATAATTATCAAAATTGTCTTCAATTCATTTTCTACTGACAGATTAATCTTTTCAGCCCTAGTTTACGGCGTTTTTTTACAGCATGAAATTACTCAACTCTTCTCGCCTTTTTGGTTTTCCATTACGTAAAAAAGGCCCTGGTACCTGCTATCAGGTACTTTTTTTTTTAGTGCCACCTCAGTCGAATTTCCAAGCTAGCTGAGGTGCCAAAAGGTGACGTGAAAACCTGGAGACTACCGATTGGTCAGAGAGAATCAACACTAATCACTGCATCATCACTGCTGGCGACAGAAGGGATGTCCTGAATGAACCTGCCGTGTTTAATAGTTTAGCAAATGTTTTTTCTTTTGTTGCTGCCTCCAGCTTCTTATACTACTTTGTCTTCTGCCTGTGGCAATAGCCACACGCAGACAATCAAAAACAACACATCTTCGACGTTCTGTTTGTGTGTGTCGTGTTAGGTCACGGCAGTTTCCTGCTATGACGACCAGGCTTCGCTCGCCTCATAAGGCGGTACTAACACCATTAGAGCGTCTAGTGTCTTGTGGCATGGCTGCCAGCAATGTGAAAATAGGTGTGGCAGTGCGAAAACAATTTGTGGGACAAAAATTCAGAATTGTAGCAATAATTCTTTAAGAAATCAATATAATATTTGTATAAAATAAAATGCAGTTTAACTACAAAATGCAGACAAATGATTTTTGGAGCAACTCCACTCTCAAATGTTTTAAATATCAATGGATCTTTCTCCTAGCAGCAAAAGTAAAGTAAAATCTCACTCCCACAGAGTAATACCACAATATAGAGAGACCATCAAACTGCATTTAATTAGAAAACATGAGCATAAACAAGTAGATCGTTGGTCCTAACACACACATGTTGTCAAATTGCAAACTTGATACTTGAGTTGAGTTCCCCTGACATGAGTCCTCGCTCATTTTGCTTCAAAGAATTTAAAGGATCTCACTTCTGGCTTTAAAGCATCCAAGGAAAAGTCAGCACTGAAAAAATCCTGAAATATCAAGTAGCTTTAAATTAAGTTATTATAAGGCTTTCAAACAGGCAGACACTACAATAAGATATCAGGTGTCCCTCCAACCTCCCACCGACCCATTCAGCATTTACAATTAAGACTATGAATATGAAAAAGATTTACTTTCTTGTAGGCCTACACCAGTTAAGACTCATCAACACATTTACCTTTGATTAAAAGTTGTAATTTAAGTTCCAGATTTGTTTTTCATTACCAGATTAAAAAAAAGAAAAAAAAAAAGAAATCACAAATATTCTCGAGAACATTCAAATCTTTTAAACAACAACCTAGACAATCAGTTTCTGTACAACTTGGGTGCAACTTGGCACTCACATCTTTAAGAGAGGGAATACATTTGCTATCAAGGCATTATGGGCCTGTTATAAGAAGCAGGGTTAACAAGCTATCTGGATATAAAACCCCCAAACCACATCAAATCCACTGAAATATTTTAAAATACACTTTCTGAATTTCAGTTGCCTTATCCAGATAACCTGCTTCTTGGAAAACTCCCTGATCTGTTCATTCTTTTCAAATTAAAGTGACTTTTACTAATGTTTAACCCTTTGTTTCACCATTAGTATGCAGTCATATTTGGCTCATATCGAACCGTGTGGTTTAAACACGAGATGTTCTACTTTCCAAAACAAAAGCAATTGTGCGGCTTCACCACTGATTGCAGCTCTATGATATTAAACTAAACTTAGCTTATATAAATCTACATTAGTGGCATTTATCTAAATACTGCCTGGAAACCTTATTACCTTTAATAATAATTCCTTGCCACATTGTCAAGACTGTTATGACATGAATAGAAAATAGCCCTTGAAGGGTCAAACAGCATGAATGTTTTAACACAAGTCTCAATGCTCATCCCCTCTCCACCACGAGATTGGGTCTTTACATACACACACACACACATACACACACACAACAGATTTAACAAGTC
The DNA here is from genome assembly GCF_013103735.1 of Etheostoma cragini. Classification (NCBI taxonomy): domain Eukaryota; kingdom Metazoa; phylum Chordata; class Actinopteri; order Perciformes; family Percidae; genus Etheostoma; species Etheostoma cragini. The sequence goes on from NC_048408.1 coordinate 14,066,902, forward strand.
ATCGACAAATGGGTCACAACAACGGATTCATTAACACTATAAAAAAGGGTATTTTCAGATTAATATTGGCATCCGTTTTAGTGTAAATGCATAAAAAGCTGACAGTCTTTTTTCAGAGAAAAGTTTTCTGAAGGCTTTGTGATACCCCTTATCTCTAATCACTGTGTGACGGGGGGGGGGGGGG